>NC_048902.1:12985209-13285209 GCF_011077185.1 Oxyura jamaicensis
CCCACAGTGCATTTCATGCATTTTTATGAATGTATCTAGCTTGTTTATTTGTTTATTTCCTTTTGGAAATGGCTGGGAGAAATAAACACAAGAAGCCATTCTGTTTTCACCAGGGTTTTGACATTTGCAGTTCTTACACTTTCAGGTGGACCACAAGCATCAGGCAAAGTGTTAAAAAAACACGCTTGTGTTTTGGCAGTGAATAGGCTTCTTGGGATAAGCAAAAGGAAAAAATGTACAAGGGAAAGGCAAAATAACAGGCAAGAGGTTTCCTGTTCTTGGACGTATGGTAGATACAGATCTGCATGTACATACATAGATACCTCCTCTACAACCTCAGAACAACCCCCAGAGTCAAACCCCAGACTCCCAAAGGCAATGCCACTCAGAGAAACGTGATTGAGCAGGCAAGGGAGGGGAGACTTTTGCAAGCGGTGGGATGTAAAGTGAGTCATGTAACTTGGAGATAGATTTGGCTGCAGTAAACATTGAAAGAGTGCATGTCTGGGACTCTCACTGCCTGGGAGAGGACAAACGAACACTTGTTCAATACTGTGAACGTGTCCCTTGACTGTATCTGTTGGAGTATCGGTCCTGGACAAATGGGTCGGGTCTAGTGATGGGGTTGCTGGTTTTGCTGGGCATTATTGCTGGCTGTATTTTGGGTAAGGGAAACTCTAAGCTGATGAATATTATTCTAGAAAACAACTCCACCATGTTTATTGACATGGTGTGTCACGTAGCCGATGACCATGGAAGTCACAGTCCAAATCCTGACCTCACTGATGAAAATCTGGGGTAAGCCAATGAGGGAATGCAGCAGAGTACAACTAAAAATTACTTACTTTTTCCTCGGGCTTGAAAAAACAAGAGGCTTTCATCCAGTGAGTCAGCCTCCCCCCAACTGTTATTACTCCTATTTAAAAACAACCCCTCTGACATTTTGGTCAGATCTATGTGAGCTGAGACAACGGGGAATTAGAAATTTTCCTGTTCATATTATGGGAACCAAGCAAAAATCCTCATGTGCTGCTTCTGTAAGCTTGCCTCTCACAGGATGAATGTTGAACTTCAAAAGACAAAAAGAGCAAAGCAACCTTTCAGCCTCCAACCCATCTCAAGAACAAATCGCCGGAGGTCAGTCTTCCTTGATCTCAGTCATGATACAGATGTTTTTTCTCTCCAAAAATATATCCTAACTTCACAACAATCTGCCCAGAACTGGCTTAATCTCCTCAGCACAAAACCCACATGCAGGACAGGCTATCTCCTCCCACACCAACATCATAGGTGTGGAGAAAGGAATGAGAAATACCCCACATCTCATGAATACTGAGAAGAGTGGAGAATGGGCTGCAAGGAACCTGGGCCATGCTCTCACTTCTTCCCCCAGTCCAAGCTCTTTTTCTTCAACTCACATTTCCCGCTGGCTCCCTGCGGCTCCCACTCCTTTTTCTAGATTTCTTTTTTAATTTTCTGCCTTCGACTCAAACCCATTAAACACATCCAAACCCCCATAACAACAAACATTGCTCCTGGGCAAATGTCCAGCAAATTTTTTTTTCCAGGACTTGGTTATTAAGGCTAGACAGTTCTGAAAGGCAGCATGCTGTGGGCTACTAACACATTAGGTACGTGGTTAGCTAGCTACAGTTGTGTGTGTTGGGATTCAAATGCCTTTCCTAAATGTTGCCAGTTAGGAAATGCTATTAAAAATTCAAAAACATAGACCATCTCCTCATATAAATTAATTTTGGGGGAGTATTACCCATGAGCCTACTTAGGCAGAAAGAATGATTTTTGCTTGTGCAAAACTCAACACATTAGAGCAGGGCTCCTGCCCTGAGGGTATGATCCTACTGACACTCATGAAACCAGTATCTGACTCAGGCAACATTTGGCTCACAGGCAATTGTATTTAAGCAAAAATCTAACAACTTCCTGCATTTAAATACAGTACATCACCTTATCATCTTTGACTTTTTTCCCACACTACGTGCTTTCTTGGAGGAATCCTAAAACAATTCAATTTATCTTTTTTTTTAATGCATTCCCAGGTACTGTATCATAGACTACTGTGTATTTTGTATTTTCCTGATGCTGCGCCTAGTTTGCAGATGCCTGCTCTGGAGAATCTGGTGGACCTGACGAGTCCCAGGCTGTGGTCCATGTTCCAGGAGAAGAGTTAAAGCAAAAGAAAACCTTCAGGTTTCACATGCCAGGCTTCAAAATGCCAAAAAGCCTGGTTTGCTACAGCCATTGGGGGGTGGTTGGTTGCTCTGACTGCTCTAATTTGTTCAGTAAAATGAGCAACTTAGTAAGGACGTGTCTCCTCAGACTTTCCTTGTTAACCCTGGCCACTGCAAGCAGTGAACACAAGCCATGGAGGACATAGAGCAAAAAAGGGCTGCAGACGGGGAGGCAAAGACAAGGCTTTAGGATCACTCACACAAGGTAATGTCAGCACCTGGCATGGCCCAGCTGTACTGAAGCAGTGCAATCTGCAATGGAGTGTTCTGGCAGATGTTTTAGCTTCTTTCCATATATATATATATATATAAATCTCATGGCCTTCATCCACTTGTTGACCTGCGGGTAATTTAAGGGATTCAAATAGACAGAAGGGATTCAACTATATGTGCTGATTTCTGTGTCATGTGGATGATTAACTCTGAATTACAGATGTAATCAGGATGGACAAGCTATGAAAC
The DNA here is from genome assembly GCF_011077185.1 of Oxyura jamaicensis. Classification (NCBI taxonomy): domain Eukaryota; kingdom Metazoa; phylum Chordata; class Aves; order Anseriformes; family Anatidae; genus Oxyura; species Oxyura jamaicensis. The sequence goes on from NC_048902.1 coordinate 12,987,921, forward strand.
CCAGGTAGTTCTTTACTTATTATTGGAAAGAGTGATGGTGTTACTTGTATTACATCCAGATCTAGGCGACCGAGGTCAGCACTCACATACGTACAAGTAACAAGGAAGCAGTCACAGCCTTGAACTGTTAGCTGCACTTTGAAATACTAATTTCACCTTCCTGTCCATTTATCAATCTGGAAAGCACAAGCAAAAGTGCATTCGGAACTAATTTGAAAAAGGAACAATTTAGGAGATATCCATAAACTGGGCAAGTCTGCAACAAGCACATTCTAGCCTTGTCTCATTATCTTCATTTTCCTCCAACCCTTATCACCGCTAAAGAATTTAATCGCAGAAATGACAAGTAGCTGAAAGTATGAATCAGAATGGCGTTGAATAAAAAGCCATAGGAAAAACACCCACCTAGACAGCCCTGAAGAAGACAAATATAACCAGTCCCCTGGAGTTTCAGTGCAGACATGGTCTATATAAGTTGTCTGCTTGCACTAAAATCTCCACCTTTGGATGGGTGACAGCATTCTAGAGATTTCATATCTCCCAGCATCAGAGGGCCCTGCTGTTTTTAATCCAGAATTTAGACACAAGCCAGCTCATTCCAGCTGCTAGAATTTTCAGATAATTAAGATTATTTGCTTGTGAACATGACAACAAGCCCCAGTGCAGAACTCCAGCCTAGCAAACGCAGGAATCCAGCAGTACACCTGCGCTGTCCCTGCACAAATACCACAGCATGGGGAAGGCTGGACATGTGCCCAAGCACACACATGGACATCTGCTCTTTTTTTTGCTCTTGACAAGAAATTTGGCTCTCCACTGAGAGGAAAACCTCTCATGTGGATTCAGCTCCTGTGACAGGCACCAAACAACGTCAGTCCTACAAACCTCACCGTAGCTCTCCAGGTGAAGCTGAGAGAGTGCCGATGAGGAAAGCCCATGGAAGGCTGCCCTGCACTTTTCCCTGGTGCTGGCATCAACCAGAGTTGCAGTACACATAAAAGCCCCTGCTTGCAAGACCGTGGCAATCTGCCTGTAAAAAATACCCCCTTTATACTCCCTTTATGCTACTACCTGCTCACATCTCCCTGAAATTCTCCAAATCACAGCAGAGAGCCCTAATAAGGGAAACTGTTCCCACTGACCCTCAACAGACCAAGTATAGAGATATTTGCCTGTGCTCATAAAAAAAAACAAGGAATGTTTAATCTAATTGCCACTGCTTTTCAGGCTGATTCCATAACACAACTGACTACACTACACTTCAGATATGGGCTTTGGGGAGATTTAATTCTTATCTTTAGATCTGCTGATAACACATATAAGCATGACTGATTTACTGAACAGCACTGTGCCTTTGATAACAGTATGTGCTTTAGCTTCTTCTGTGATTAGAGAACTTGCACACACACAAAGCCTATGTCATTAAACTGATGGACTTTGTTTCTGACTTTGCTTACTCTATGAAGTCCCGATCCTTGTACTGGTTTTCAGCACCTGACAGGAGGCACTTACTTTCAAGTGAATGTCTCTCCTCCTGTCTTACTAGCCTTTCCCTCCTCTCTTAACAAGCCTGATGCTCTCTGAGGGCCTTTGTTCTTCAGAAACTGGACAGAAATTTTGAGCAAAGCCCTTAAGTCAGTTTTACAGATAGTCCCATCTTTTTGTGAAGCACAAAAAGAAGAAGAAAACTCAGAAACAGCTCTGAGGGGGTGGGCACTGTTCCAGCAAAGAGATGAAGCCTGCGCAGGAGAGGTCTGAGGTCTCAGTTCATGCAGCTTTTACACACACTTCATGTTTGATCAAAACAACCTTCAGAAGGTCTGGACTGGTTCTGGAGCACACTTTATGCCTGGTAATTCAAATTCTAGCCAGTACTTTCCTTCCATTCACTTGCCAAAATGTTCAAAAGTTACTTGTCCTGCATTAACTCTTTCCAGAAACATCAATAGCCAGCCTTTTCCCTGTCCTCACAGGGAAACTCCCAGCCACTAGACAGACAACCCTATCTACAGTAACACATACACACACACACACACACACACACACACACACACAAAAAAAAAAAAAGTAAAAAAAAGCATTTATTCTCAGACAGCCATGCTCCCCAGCAGACTACAAACAGCGCCGGTAAGTCTCAGCCCAGGCTCTGTATCTGCCTGCCAGTCAGCTAGTGCCACAGCTCCCCTGACAAACACAAGCAAGTGCAGCTCTCATTTGAAGCAAAGTTGAGTGCACGAAGCACCCCTTTTGCGCTTGACTTTGCACTGCACAGCCACAGATGGCAGCACGTGGAGACACAGTGATGTTTTTGGTTTAGCTACATATTTCGATGCGAGTGAAGAAACTGAAGAAGGAAGGTATTTTAAAAACAACATCAACAACCCTCTAAACGTGGCTTGAATCAGCGCACAGGAGATACACACACTGCAGCAATCCTTCAGGTGCCACAGCAGAAGGAAGGCAAGTTGTTCTCCTCCACTGAGCAAAGACACCTGGGCAGTGCCCCTGACGAGACTCGCAGCTGAGCCTTATGAATTCTTCCCAACCAGCTCCTGCCCACATGAGGAATCCTGATGTTCCAGTCTTTTAATAAACATTTAAACTAGAATTACTTTTATGAGGTCTTTGTACAGTGCTTCAGAAGCAGTGAAAGTGTTAATCATACAAAAATTCAACCTCAGTGCTATGCCTGACCTCCAAAGAAATGCAAATCCTGGTACACATCTCCTTGTCAAATTCCTTATTTCCCCTCTGACCTTCCTTTAGCCAGCACAGAGAAAATCCTTCCAGAAGCATGAGGCAGCTGTGAAAGCAGCATCCTGGATATATTTATCCATCATTTTACAATGACAAGTCTAAAAATAGTTTGATTGTTTGGTAAAGTTATATCTGAAAATACTAATCCTAGAATATTAAAGTTCATCAGGCATTTTTTGTTTTGCATCACAAATATTTTGCATGGATATAAACATTTTAAGAGCACATTTTTTTGGCAGATTTTTTGGTATTTTTGATTTTTGAGAAAAGGACAAAAAGCATAAAGCCACTTGAGACAGGTAAAAGCCTTCCCTGATTTTCCAACTCTCACGACTCTGGGCCCCACAGTTTAAGATTTCTTCCATTCCAAAAATGATTGGAATACAATGTTTAATAAAGATCATACATGGAACTGCTTAAACAGGAACTTGTTTTCCTTCAAGTTCCTAAATCCTGTTTTTCACCTCAGAGGAATCGCTTTTGCCTATGATTTTGCATGCAGTCTGAACATTTCACCATTACCATTGCCTCAACTTTAAGTCTCACAGCACTGACACAGAGTAGTCACACATCTCATTCGCAGTTATTTCTTAGCAAAATGCTTTAAATAATTGAATCATGTAGGTTGGAAAAGACCCTTAAGATCATAAAATCCAACTATCAACCTAACATTACTATGTCCACTGTTAAACAATGTCCCTAAGCACCATGTCCGCACATCTCTTAAACACCTCCAGGCCTGGTGACTCCACCACTTCCTTGGGCAGCCTGTCCCGATGCCTAATCACTCTTTCCATGAAGAAATTCTTCCCAAAATCTATTCTAAACCTCCCCTGAAAGAACTTGAGGCTGTTTCCTTGCATCCCATCACCTGAGAAAAGAGACCAACATCCTCCCCACTACAGCCTCCTTTCAGGTAGGTGTAGAGAGCAATGAGGTCTTCCCTCAGCCTCTTTTTTTTTTTTTTTTTCTTTTTTTTCTTTTTTTCCAGATTAAACAGCCCCAGCTCCCACAGCTGCTCCTTGTATGTCTTGTTTTCTAGTCTCTCCACCAGCTTTGTTGCTCTTCTCTGAATGCTTTCCAGCAACTCAATATCTTTCTTGTGGTGAAATGAAGTAAAATTTAAAAGAAAAAATATTTTTCCCTTATTACAGTATATTTCTTTTTTATAGTTCTTTAAAACACACACCTTGCCAACAGTTTCTGGATCAGAAAAGTCTACAAACCTTTGCCATGTTCAAATAACTTAATTGGTTTCACACGAGACAAAGACAACCACAAACACATTGCGGTTTTCAACAGTAAAAGTTAAATCTGTTGCTGCTTGAACAGGGGCTGAACATCAAACTGAGTTTTATCAATCACCCAGTGCTGCCTTCAAATTTTACTCTGTGCTTGAAGACCACGAGCCAAAGCTTTGGCAAGTACTATCTGGCAGAGTGATAGGGTAATCACCGTATACGCAGGCAGAAGACGTAGGTCTATAATTACAAGGAAATAGCTAATTATTTAAAGACAGACAATAATTGCAAACCTCAGCTTGTCCATGATTGACTAAAGGGTTTTCCTCTTCCTTAAAGTGCATGAACTTATATTAATAGAGAAAACAGTGATTTAGTTCTAATCATTCCTCTGTGACAGGAACATCCAACCACAGCTCCTCCTGTGACTCGGTCATGGCCCTACAGCTATCTACGTCTTTCAATCCAAAGAGGACCAGTTACACATCACTTACAAAAATGCATGTGATGCATAAAGAGAAAACATTGCCTTTCTCAGCTACATTTCCATGAGGCTTCATAACTGGACTGCAGATAGTATTTTCCCCAAATTTCATCAGCTCCAAAGTTCAGGGGACCCAAACATTGTTCAAGCCTTTGAAAAAAATATCCTAAGCTGAAACTATGGCAGTGACCCTCTGCTAGAGGATCAGAGAATGGGCGTGGGGCTTGGTGGATAATACAGGATGGACCTCGAAATCCTCCACATTTACTAGTGGTACATGCTACTTCACATCCTCTATACCTCTGACTTCTTTTATGCCAACTACGTAATACCTTCTTTGCAAATACAAGCCTCCACGTGGCTGGGTTACATGTAGTTATGAAAGATCTCATTTGCATAATGCTGCCCTCTTCCTGTACTGCCTTTTTATTAGGAAACTGAGGAGCCACAGAAACTGCCAAACCCAAGGGTATGGCCAGGTATTCTTTTGGTTCTCATCTCTTGCAACATCTCTGCTAGCCTTGGCAATGTCTGTCACAGCTAAGCCGAATGGATCACAGGACTCTCTCCTAGCAGGTGTACCAATGAAAAGGACAAGTAATTTCACCAAAGAATAACATTGATCCTGAACCAGCACTGAAAACTGTAAAAGAAATTAGGCAAAATGAAACAGATTGCAACGGAAAATGGTAGGTCTAAAATGGCTGTGCCTTGCTTTTATATAACGCTAGATGAAATGGAAGAAAACATGGAAAATAAGTACAGCACAGCCTACAATTTTCATGTACCAAGTCCTAATGCTTTAAAATATTGCGTAGAAAGCAACAGTGATCACAGTACTGTTTGGGTTAGAGAAGATGCACAGCTATGTGCACATTCTGATAGACTTCTGCACTTTATATATATGGGAGATAAATTATGTGTGCAGTAACTAGTACAAACTAGTGAACAAGAGCCAGAGCTTTTCTGGAGGGATTTCAGGGACAGAAGGCCAGGACTTACTTGGATTCTGTTTCAAAACCTACTGGAAAGAGAAACACCTCTGTACATCAAAAAAGCTGGAACAAAGTGGAAGCAGAGGCAACTCTTTGCATTGGTAAGTGCCAGTCATTAACACCTTGCTTTGGTGCTCTCAGTAATTGCAGAAATATTCAAAAGATGAGTTGCAAAGAACCTGGGAAATCCATTAGAGCTCCAGAACTTTTAAAACAGAACATTTTCTAACAACATAGGGGAGTACCTGTTGAAGTTGATCGGGTACAGGATGATATCCTCAGGTGCTCTTCCATCCCACTGGATGATATAAGCCTGCTCCAGCATGACGACAGGCTGGTACTGCTGGTATGGTGCTCCTCTGTTCACGCCTTGCAACTGCAAGGGGTGGGAAGAGTATGTTGCTCTGGCAATGGATAGGGTCAGATTCTCAGGGCGCCTGGCCTGAATATAAAGCTGAGGGTGAAAGGAAAATGACAAACATATCCATTAAACTAGCCAGGCTCAGCCATAACATGTGCATTTGATCATTGTTGCCTGTAAATGTTTTTTGCCAGTGAAGAACTCAGAACATTTGGAAAGTCACTGAAACATTTCCAGTTCAAATAAAAAGGTAAAACAGAAATAGCATCTGCAGTCCTTTGTGGGGACACCATGAAGTGAGATATGAATTGTACAGCACCATAAAAACATTCACTATTCAAAATCTTCAGGGAAAAGAGTAATCAAGGAAATATTGCAAAGTAACTGTTTTTTATGAATTCAAATAACTACACTTTAAAAACACCCTTATTCCACTGAAAATACAGAAAACTCTTAAGTGATTTCAACTAGCTTTGGATCAGGTCCAGTTATCTAATGGAATCCACATCTCTGCTCTCAAGCAGCAAACTAGGCTGAAAATTTAGGGGCTAAAACTCAATGGCTTGACTGTAAGATCTTACAGACTAAATACAATGGTGCACGTTTCAACAGAGAGTTCTTCTGTCTGAGGACTAACAGTTCAACCCTGCAGAAGGAGGAAGCATTGTCTTTGAGGCTGAACACATGATGTCCACTTGCTTCCCCCCTGCAGAAGGAGGATGCATACAAACTGTCATACAAACTGGTCTCAGAACACAGGGCTGTAGCATGCAGCTTGTCATATTCCCTGAAAGGTTCAAAATGCATAGTGGACAGGTGGGAACACCTATAAGCATGCTTCTTCCAGTCTCTTGCAATGCAGAATAGGGCTGTTTGCCTCAAGAACAGGAATGTCCATCATAAAAATCCGTATTAGCTCAGTAATGCCTAAGCTTCTACATGAGCAACAATTCAGCACAATTATTTTTAAACTTAATTTCTGTCTTTGAGGTAGATCAAAATGGAGGCAGTCTTCCAGCAGATTTTAATACTGCAGGTAAGGACACAAGCACAGCCAAGACTAGGAGAGGTCCAGACAAAGTCTTTCAGGATATCTGCCTTCCAGTGCTAGGCTGTGAAACCTTAGTCCCTCACATCTCCATATCTGCTTCTCTTCTCTTTGTCTTGTCTACACAGATTGAAACCAAAACAGACTGTATCTCACTGTTTTATACAAAGACTTCTTTTAGCTAGGGTTTCTAGCTTCTACTGGAACACTAGTGATAAGAGAAGGCATCACGCCCTTAAAATACAACAGAAATTGCTTTACTGACTCCGAGTCATAGCCAAGAAGCAAGTGCTTGCCATGACATTTGGTTTGCCTTTTGGCAGACCACATGACACCAAAAGCAGCAGATTCCCATTGCTTTCTTCTTTGATTGTAATGCCCTGGCCACAGCAAAATTCATTTGAGAGAAGACAGAGGTGGTGTATCCTCCTGTTTGAAGGAACAGGGGACAAGAAGGGGATCCTGTCCCTGTCTATGCAATCCCTGACCTCCTTGCTGTGATGCCAATTGATGTTAGTTCTAGTACTTGGATTTTGTTACCCTTTCAGGACTGCAATCAAGACAAACAGATTAAAATCCCAGAGGAGTCATCCACCAAAGGATGCTCTTAATTCCCAATGAGCTAAATGAAATAAAGGACTCTAATAAGATAATTTTGTTCTAGGATGAAAAATTCATCCTTCTAGCAACATCTCCGTTATTTTTTGTTTAGATCTACAAAAATATTTAAGAGAAGAAAGAGGGTCATAATGATACTCTAAAATATGATAAAATAGTAAGAGAAGAACACGCCTCAGAAACTACAACCTAAGGAGAAGAAGAGCTATTTAAAACATTCTAAAATGTGAACCTACTACTTGCCTGGATCATTTAATGGACATAGTTGTCATTTTAGCTGCTTAACACTTCATGCTAAAAAGGTGTGCCAGATTTCCCTGTGCTTACATGGCAATTTTCCCAAGTAGATTGTGAAACTGTGAAGATAATTTCTTTTACAATTCATGGGGGAGCTGCTATTCAGCTGGACAGCAAGTATGAAGATAAGCAAAATGCAAAGCACTATAACAGAAAATCTTGATTTCTGAGAGAAAGTTTGGTTGCCTTTCTAGTTTCTTTAACATTGTTTCTGTTCTGCTTTGCTGTCAGCTGTCAAACTGGGGTAAAATCCTTTAAAAATGAGAAACTCAAAACATGTCTTCTGCTCTTCTGGTTTTTCAATTGTTCAAAGTAGGCTCGGTTCCCAAGAGAACAATTTTTCTCTATGAACTTCCAAGTGAAGACTTTAGAATTCTTTCAGAAAGAAAAAACAAATAAAAAAATATATTTTTTTCATCCAGGAAGACATACTAGGACCAATTTTAGCCCTAAAAATAACAGCAGCTTTGCTGACATCAGCAAAACTATTTTTATTTGGTGTGCATTTTCCACTGGTGTGCATCAGAGATCAAAATTGGACCTCTTTGTCCAAATATGGAGCCACTAGCTGAAAAATATCTTGCAGGCTTTTCCTTCTTCCCAGCCTGTGAGGTACCAGCACTGCTCAGGCACCACACATTACATTATGATGGGATCATAAAGTTTTGCTGGGAAAAGCACCGTTCACCACATACTGCATCTCTTGCTTGCTTTACCTTTAAAAGCATTATTGCGAAAAACAGCTATGCAGCACTTAATAGATAAGTGGCTACCAACTGGACATTTGCAACTGAGAGGTGCTGGGTTATTGTAATTGCAAAAACAGAGTTAACAGGAATTGAACGATTTCTAGTTCAGCAGCATGCAGTAAGGTGGTGATTTTTTGGAGCAAATTGGTGAAAAATCAACAGCATTACCTAAAGTATTTTGTAATAGCAATGCATCAATTTTTGTTAACTCAGAAATGACACTAATCCAGCTAAGTGGCAGTCTCTTATGAATCTCTAATATTTTTTTAAGCTTATAAAGGAAAAAAGCACGTACTGCCAAAAACTCTGCCTATTTTAAAATAAACTAAAAAAAGAGGTTTCACAGTCTGTCCTGATGAGTTTCTCTGAAGTCTGTAAGGAAGCAGTAAGTGCACAGCTTCAACTGCCCAGTAGGCACCAGGGCACTTCTCTTGCTGTGTATATAAAAATCAGAAATGGGTGAGGAATCTCATTTACATTTTCACAAGTAATGCAGGTGTTGAGGAGTCTCCAGGTCAGTGCTTTTGGAAATCTCACCCATCTACATGGAGAGAACTATGGGATGGACCTCTCCCTACATTTTTCTTTTATTATTAGCCTCTGCAACAGCTGAAAATCAGGTTGAGAAGATACTGAGAACCTCAACACTCTGCTGACAGAGTCTGAGTGACTCACAGAGATTTCCAGAAGCTGTGGTGCTGCCAACTCTTGTGATTTCCTTGTCAGTCTCCCTCTCTCTGATGTTCTTCCTTAACGCTTGGCTTTGTTTACATTACATGAGAGTTTCAGCGGTCATCAGAAAAATAAATAAAAAACGATTTGGTCTCATTTGTACAACGATAACCCTACAGACTTCAGAATCCAAAGGGGAGAACAAAGAGGCCTGATAGTTCTTGTCTGTGTAAATCTCATGATCTTAAGGTGGTCCCACAACCCTTTGTTGGTAGCGAAAGGCAATGTTGGAACCAAAGCACAAGGAATTTCTTAGTACTTCCCGCTGAAGGAAGCTCTCAGACACCACATGGGGAAGGTGGCATAATGCTCCTTGGACATGGCGAGGAGCGAGGGCCACAAACCAACCATGGGAAGGTGGAAACATCAGCCTGAGTCGCCAGATTAAAACATCCTCAGGAAAGTCTGTCCCTGGGATTTTGTGGTGCTAGAAACGCTGCCAGAGGAATAGGTTTTCCCCTGGCATTTCCTTTCCTGGGCAAATTTCATCCAGAAGAAGAGCATGAAAAGTGAATGAAAGAAACCAAGCAGAAAGGAATTAACTGAGCTCTAAGCATTTTGCTCAGAAAGGATTTGGCTGCAATGTTAGCCAAAGGACTTGGATCTCCGTTTTCCATGCCAAGTAGCCCATCCCTAGTCTGACTATCTTGGGCCTAGTTCAGCAGCAATATAAGAGTCACTGTTTCCTTCAGCTGAAAGGACATTTTCACCTGCTTGCGCTAGGGAAGAATAAAAGTTCTTGTCTACCAGAGCTACATGAAAAGGAAAAGAAAAACAGATTTTGTAATAGAGCTGCTAAGATCAAAGCCAACCATCTTTCTCCATAATTGGATTCACTCTTTTAGGCTTTTGATCTGAAATATGACACTCAGAACTTAGCACACAAACAAATCATCAGTTTGTAAAGACACTGAGAACTAAGGTCAAGCTGAAATACTCCAACAGTTATACCCTCCAAATTAAATCAAACCCTGCTGCACAGGACCAACTTCTTCTACACTGCACGCATATACATTTCCCTACCAAAAACTTATAAAGTTAATAAGAACTTCACTCATCCTGCTGGATGCTGATTAGAAGAAAAACGCTGGTAAGTAATGGATCCCAGAGAAGCAAATGTTTACACTTGCCTAAACCTAGCCAAGGAAATTCTCTATGGTGGAAAAACTGCCTCAACACATAGAGTGCCATGATCGCAAGGGTATTAATAGACATAAAAATACAAATGTCTACTTGTTTACAATTCTGAATTTAACCGTTGTGTTGCCAGAGCACAGAATATTATTTCTCTAGAGACACAGAGCAAAATGTAAGTGCCAAGGACAAATCCCTAGTTCCGTGGAACTGCTATCCATAGGAGCCTAATCCTGTTTCCGCCTAGTCAATAGTGAACCAGAGGACATAAGTCCAGTGTCCAGACACTTAAATAGCAATTCCTGCTCTCTGCTGTGCAACTAAAGCAAACACAAATAATTATTTTTAGCTTAAGGAGACACACAATCTGGGCCTGACTGTGTATTATGTATGCATAGAGGTCTCAAAGACAATTGCATTCCTAAAATTTTCATGTAGAAAAACTCCTTGGAGAAAGGGGAGCAGAGTGCTCTTTGACTGCCTGAGCTATGAGCCTACACTTTACTACACATCAGAGAACTACAGAAAAAGTGCCTTCAGAAGTCCTCCAAAGTGGAAAAAATGTGAATCTGACTTTGCAACCCCTCCGGAGATGGCAACTGTAGGACATCAGGCTCTGCTTATCCTCATGCTCACAAACTGTTAAAAAGGCAAACCTGACAGTCTGCTCTTTCCAGTGGGGCAAATTAATGCTTCCTGGTCTTCAGTGACTTCAGGCAGAGTTTCATCCTGTGCTGCACCTACCGATGTCTGGGCAACGACTACTGACTCCCCATGAGACAAGAGTAACATCTTCTATTACAGAAACTAGACTCACCAAAGTGATGGAAACTAGAGTTATCCACTGGAGCCCCACGACAGAGTGGACAAACTCCTGGAAATAAGGACTTAGAAAACATCAGACTTTTCCCCAGCTAGATTTCAACTTGTAGCCTCTTGTGGGCAATGGGAAGAAAAAGGGCTCCTTACAGCCATAGGTTAGAGGAAACTGCACAACAGGGGCTTTGCCTTCTCCTTGGAATTAGGCAGATAACACTGAGAGCAGTAAAGTTATACCCAATTTATTATTGTTCTGTTATCTTCTCGAGAGTTCATCAGGTTTCACTCCACCACCCCTAAGGCCCACCCAACACACCCAGTGACATTGCCTGCAGCCACCCCTCTTACCTGTGCAAATCTCCCGGTGCACATCATCCCATTCCAGCGTGGCACAGTGAGACACCCAGGATGACGCAGCAAGTAGTTGTCTGCTCTGCCGATGAAAGTGTCCGGATACCCTGTCACAGAGCCATCCAGATCGTGGAAGATGGACATTTTGTCACCATCATTGTCGTTGTTTCCAAACCACTGGCCTGATCTGCCAAAAAACACTTTCAGTCCAACCTAGCAGGAGAGAGTAAGAAGAAAAAATAAGTAAGGGTTTGAATTTGCAGTGTATTAACAGTCGAGACAGTGATACAGCTAGAACTAGAAAGCATTATTTGTTGAGCAAGAATTTTGCTTTGCCTCTTCTACTTAGATTTCTGACTACATTGTTTTTGTCTCCTATTTCTTAATCCCAGGAGATATTTTCATTAAAATTAGGCTTTCGGTTCTTTCAATTGAACCCGCAAAACCATTTATTCCTTGAAATCACACAGCAATAAATTGTGCTGTGTCAAAAAGAAGAGGATGACTCAAAGCGAAGGGAAGTACTGGAAGATTATGAGGTCTGCTGAGAAGTAATCATCATCTACCCCAGTTGTGATTAAAGAAACAAAAACTACTAAACCTATGGTGAATTTACTCATATATTTCCAATGACTGTTTTAAGTGGTGCTATGAGTGCCGTTTTTTTGGTAATTCATTCCCCCAAAACCTTATGAAACTCATAAAAGTGACAGAATTTTTCAGAATTGGCTCTGGCGTACAACCCCTGAAGAACATATATGTGTATATATATATATATATATGGCAAGAAAAATAGCAGGGGACAGCATTATCCTCATTATGCACAGCTCTGTTTTCAAAATCTTTCAGTTGCTAAGCAAAAGACTCTGTCCTGATATGAAAATACAGCAAAACAAGGAAGCTGTAGATGTTCAGCAAAAAGGCATGGGATATTTTAATGTTTGCAGAGAAAATTATTGCAGTGTGTGACAATTAAGTTCTGAGGCAATCAAGACAATAATTATTCCAGGTCAAGTACACTGAATGAATCCTGCAGCAATGTATATTAAAAGAGACAGCATAAATAGCATCTTGTTCACGCCGACCCAAAAGACTGTAATTTGTTCCATTTAGCTCAACTAATTTTAATTGGGCTGCTCATAGAAGTAAGAATTAAGGTCAGCAAGATTAGGCTGCAAGTTTACTAAGTACTTTAAATGCTTTATTTTCACAATAATAAATAGAACAACTTAGGAGAATAGGAGGAGCATTGTGATTCTTAGTTAGATGGAAAGTCCCACTGACTTAAAAAAAATTACTACTGCAGCAAGAACTACTTGCAGAATAAAAGTAGCGAGCACCTTACACTGCTCTATTAAGTCTTTATTACCTTAAAATTAAATTAAACCCTAGAAGCATTTTTCTGCCACCTCCTTGTCTAAGTATTAGCCTCATAAGCAAACACCTGAAGCAGTCTCACTTAAAAGAGGCTCAAGCATATGGAAATTTAATGTGTATTTTTGAGTGTATTAAAACCTTTTCTTACTGCACTGCAGGAAATTTTTGCCCAAAGGGCTATTTGGCAAGGAAGGAGGATCTCCTAAGTTCTGTGATTTTTTTTCGTTTTGTTTTTATTTTTATTTTTTTTCATTTTAATTTATAAAAGAGGAAATCTTTGCAAAATGCAAACGCTGCTGCAGCTCAAAGCTCCACTATAAACACTTTGTGACAGTGTACTTCTGGGGCTGAATTTGAAAATGGGCACTTCACTGGGGAAGAGAACAAAGTCAGCTGTACTTCAAAACAAACTAAGGTACAGCCTGTACAGCTTACGTTTGATTAACAGTCAGTGATTCCACCCAGCAGGCAGATAGTTTTGATGCTAATATGATTTCTAACATTCTCCTCTAAACAGTCTGAAAGTCAGAAATGAAATGGAAATGGTAACGACCAGTAACACTTTTTAACAAACCTTATTTTTGTAAGGCATATGATGGATGATGGTTACGAGAGTATATAATTTCTTAGGAATACACTAAATAAACCTGCCCAAAGGCAGCACAGCTAGCACATCTGCAGAGAAATACTGAAGATTATAGTGGAAAACCCTTCTTTTTAGATTAAAAAATAATATCCTTGTATTGTTGCTATCATTTTAAGAAAACCTTTTTCAGCCAGTGTGAACCTTCTATTTTCTCACTCTCATTAGCATAGCTTTTCCTATACTGGAGTGTTGCAAGCTCTCATCCTGCCAGTTCCCTTTAGTCAGGAATCTCTTTAGCTGTTTGCTGTTGCCCTCTTTTTTTTTATTATTTTTATTTTATTTTTTATTTTTTTATTTTTTTCCCCAGGGGATAACAGACCTGCACTTCAATTCAGCATCTACTTTTCTTTTTCCCAATGTGAACTACTTGAAAACTTCTGCTTTGACACAGAACCCCAGCACCATGATAACACAGGTTAAACATAAAAAGGCAACATTAGGAAACGTCCCTCTCTTAGCTAGGCAGGACTGCAGTCCCATGGGAGATGCTAGACTATGGTCAAGAACCTGCTCTGACCCCTCTGAGCTCTTCTAGAGACCACAAACCTGCTGGACATGGACCACTGGAATGTCTTTGACATAAAAAATTTTAGAGCTGCCATACTGTTGGCACAGTTAGGAGTAAAATAGGCTTGAATCCCCCCTACACTCCTGGCTACAGGGGAAAAATGCTGTTAAAAATACACAGTTATCTTTATATAAGAGAGTTAGGTTTGCGAATGGAAAGGCAACTAGAACACTTTCTGTGGAGCATAGTGTTTAAGTCTTCTGTTCTACCTGAGCATTTATTTTTATGCTGGAATTAAACAAGACCTGACTGGCTTTATTACTCTGTGGTCTAACCAATCAGCTGATTAGTCTGATTAATTACACAATTATTCCTTCAGCATGACTAATAGTTTTATCATCACTGTAGAACTTGCAGTAATGTTTAATTTATTCTTTAAAAACAACTGTAAAATGATTGTCCCTTAGGGAATTAGTACTTAGCTACCCTTTAAAAAGTAATAAAATGAAGCCTGGAGATGGAAAATTAAATTAAAACAGTCTACAGGTTCTATCTTAACTAGTCAAAGACATATTGTCCCATATAGCAATTAGCAACAAAACAATAAACTAGCCGCGCTCCTTCAAGTCTGAAATCAGATTTAGCACATCTGGGTTCAATCCAGATAAAATAGAATCAAAGTGAAAAGTGCTGGGATGCAGGTGGCTACAAATATAAATGATTATGAAGCTGGCAAAATACCAGCTTCAGAAATGGACATTTCTTGGAAATGTACACATATGAAATAATTATTTGGATAATGTCATTAGTTTTTGTTTTGTTTTGTTTTGTAATAGGCAGACACTAATTATTAAGTCTTCTGATCGTTTTTACCATGAAAATCTCAAATCTTAAAGGTGTTGCAGTACTAAACTTCCTCTCAGACAAGTACTGCTGGGACATTTAACAGGCTCATTGGCCTCAAATGGCACAACAGTATTAAAGAGTTTTATTTTCAGCCATTCAAGAAATAATCATCCCCTTTGCTGATGTGCACAGATATCTATTTGAAACCATTCCATTCGATAGAGTCCTACAGCCATTACTGAAGGAAAATTTCTGCTCTCTCTCTTCCAATCCTCTGAAGAAAATTTTCATCATACATTTTCCTGACCCTTTTTCCAGGTTGATTTTCTCATTCTTGTTCCCCGTGATCATCTTACAACCATTTCCTCATGGAAGACATAAAGAAGTAAGTAAATGAGCCCTAATTCTTGTTCCAAAGCTCCCTAAAGTATCCAAAATAACTGAGAGCTCTTTACTGAAATAGAAAGGAACTGTGTTTACTTAAAGGAAGCAGTCAAGTGACTGCAATCAACATCATCCTTTCATAAAATACGCTGCTGGTGATGATCTAAAGTGTAACAGAGAGGGGACAGACAAACTGACTGCTTGCCAGAGTAGTTATATTGGTTAATCCCAGAGCAATGGAAATTTTTCTCAAGATAAAGCCAAACCTCAAGCCAAAGTTACTACAGTTCATGGACATCCTAACAAGCATGGACCTTGTTTGAAGAAAAAAAAAAAAAAAAAAAAAAAAAAAAAAAGAGAGAGAGAGAGAGAGAGAGAGGTTATGGCCCCTGAGAGCAAGCCAGGTGGAATTTATCATTTCCCAAGCTAAGTGTGCAGGGCCGTGATCCCTGCAGGAATCCAAGACAAAGACTGGAATTGCTCAGCAACCTATGGCTCCTGCCAAGACAGACACGGCCACATTCTGCTGTGACTGCTCAAGGAAAGTCCCTGTTTTTGCTCAACAGGAATTTCACTGCTGAACCCAGAATCTGGACCATGGCTTTGACTCTAACTGCATTTCCTTTTTCATTTATAAGGATTTTATTGCAGCTTATAGTCTCCTGACATCTCATTGGGTCCCTCTCAAACTCTGAGACCCAGTCTTCACCACGTTCTCAGTATATATTAGCTGTCAATGCTGCTACGCTAAGAGTGGTGATGTGGCTGTTCTGATTACAAGGTGAAACCTTCCACTGCTGCAGATTCTGTTATATATATCTGCCCAGGTATAAGAAACCTTGATACTGATAGTCCCCAAATTTTATTGGTTTATAAATAACCATCATTAATAATAATTATTGTAATAAAGTCTTGCAAAATGAAGTGATGGCATGCACCAATGTAACATGCACCACAGCCTGGAAATTCCTGCCTTAGGATAAATCTCTCACCACTTCTAAAAACTCTGAAAAATTGCAGATCTAACAGCATGCATTCCTGTTTTACTCACGCTTTTCTCCATCAGGATTTGTGACACATTATTCTGGGGGCTTATCTGCCAGGAGTTTTTCATGAAGAACCCAATGGCACTTGAATATCTGTCAACAGTTGGGGTGAATTTCTTGAAAGTGCATTTTGCCATCCTGACAGGCCCATCATAAATCTGGAATCCACGAATAGGGAATGTCCTGTGAGATTTAAAAACAAACAAAATCCTGTGCTAAAAGTTTGGACTAAGTCTGAGCAGAGAAACCTATCAATGAGCAGGTAAAATATCTTTCCTTTCCTCAAACTGGTATCTGGATGCTTATCATATAGTTAATGAAAAATGAATCTCTGCCGAACATCCTCTACAGGATAAGCCTTGAAGGACAAACCAATGACCTGCACAGCTTACATAAGGCTAGTGTAAAGCAGTTCAAAGCTCTTGCCCCCTGCCACCCAGGGGTTCATTGTTATGAGGAAGCCCCAGAGGGCTATGTGTCAGCATTGCTATGAAGTTTCCTGTTCCAGGATAGAGAGATTTCTTCAGAAAACCTCAGCATAACTGAAAAAATGATATCAGTGAGACTCCCTCTAGGCATCTCCATGGAAGAAGTTACCAAGTGGTGCAGCACTGTTTCTGCTCTCCCCACAAGCCACCTCACATGAAATCCCCAGGACCTAGTCCACAGCATTTAATGTAGAAAGCTGATTCCTGCAGCACCAGCCAATGGACATGTCAAGGCTGAAGAAGACACCATTGGAGAGAACTTACCCTTTCCATGGTCTGTCTTGAGAAGGTGTCAAATTTACTTAGCCCTGGCAGTGTTTGATTAAAAGGTGACCTGCTTCAGCTTTGAAGATGGTAATGAAAGCTGGCCAGTAGCAGCATGGGAGGGTAGGTCAATGCCCACCATGTCCAGAAAGACTGCCAATTTTTTCAGACGTAAAAGCCACACAGCAGACAGAAAATGGGCACACAGGCTCTCTCCAGCCTGTCGGTCTCTAAGGACCAGATTATATTATTTATTATAAAGAGTTTAATGATTGCTGAGCATCACCTATAACATATATTCGGGTAGAATTTAGGCTTGAGGAAGCACAGCTTTCTCAGGGGGTGCTGTTGCTTTAGAGGAGGTTGTGCTGCTATCAAAATAGAAAATAACCTACAGACATTGAAAGAGAAGTAAGATTCAATAATGAAGACACCTTTCTCCATTGTCACATTGGTCTTGTTCGCTCACCTATGCCAGCAGGAAGGCACAAGGGAAGCATGGCATAAGGGAGCTGTGCTGTCAGGTTGATGCTGTGTTAATGAGGCATTGCACAAAAGCAATTTGGTATCTTTCAGATTCTCTAACCCACTCTCCAGTGACTTATAAATCAAGCAGAAAATTAAATCAAATATTCAGTTGAGAATGCTCTCAAACTGTTGTCCTGACAAGTGAGTTTACTTGAACGCTTATTATTTCTGGCCTGTACAATAATTTAAACACTCAGCACAAATTACTTTTTGGTAGCCACATTCATTCCTGAGGTTTTTCTTCAAGCTTGCACGAATGCCAGGAAGAACGAGCAGAACAACTCACTTGTTTCTGGGCAGGGTCCTGTATTCTCCATTTGCCCCTTTCCCCCAGTAGCTGTTCTGCCCTCCCTGGGAGCCAAAGTTGCTGCTTTCTCCAACAAAAATGGAGTGTGTCACTTCCAGGCTGGAGCCGTCATCGGTAGGGAATGTCCCATCACTAAAAGCAGACAAAGTAACACCAAATAACTACACAACCGATTAATTTGCATTGTTAATTACACAAAATACATAGTATTTCTACCCAACTTATGTGTCTATCTGCTCTACAGCAAGCTACTCCCTAAGTTTTTAGCTACTTCCCTGACACAACAACCAACCATCGCCGATTCTCATGGCCTACAACAGGCTCTGGATCTGGCTTATTTTTGCAAGATTTTTGCTAGAGAGGATGTGACAAGAGAAGCGGGAGTGGGGCAGACATCAACAGGCAGATGATGGCAGTGCCAGGCCAGCCTCTGTGCCCATGGTGTACGAGCTGCAGGCTGAGCTGGGCCACGCCGCCAGGCAAGGGAGAAAGGAAAGTCCTCTCCTCAGCAGTGCCAGGTGCTTAATCTGTTGGTTCGGGGCCTACCAGCCAAGAGGAAATATTCGGCAATTACGACATATTCCCCAGACATGCTGAGGCAAAGAGAACGAAAGGCTAAATTATTCCCTGTGTTAACGGCTGCACTGGGAAGGCTTGATGTGGTCTGTGAGGGAAACGTGAGATTTTCTTATGTTTTACAGTAATTACCGGGGGAGTGTCTCAGCTTCCATCCTTTGGCCTGATACGTTGTGGGGAAAAAACAGGAAGAAGGTACATTTTAAGAAATTACCTTGCCAGAGTGAGTCCAATTCCATTGTCTGAAAACCTAGGATGGGGGAAGCAGAGAGGTGTAAATTACAAAGAATGTCTGAGGTGAATTTGGCCTACAGGCCTGTTCACGTCTGCCGTGAGGGGAAGGTACAGTGTGTAATTATGGTAACCTACCCGGAGTTGCGGAAGATAATGTCACCACCCCTGGCCCAGGCCCCATGGTCATTATTTTTAAAAGCAATAAGACCATCAATTACGGCAGGAACTCGCGGCTTTTCAGGATCAGCTTCTTGATGTGGGCGAAACCTGAAGCAAGGAGCTCAGTTAATGCAGCACACTTAGGAGCTCTTATGCCATTTTTCAGATGTAAATTCTTCTTAGTAATTAAAAAGAAATTTTGAAGTTTACAAACACGGTAACAGAATAATGGGATCTAGAATCCTTTTCAAGTGCTTCACGGCTTAGTCTTCATAACCCTAAGTGCACATGTATCATTTTTGATTAGCAATAATACAAACAATTTAGTGCATAGCTCTGAAATATTTGACTCTGCACTTCAGAGAGAGCTTGTGTGTATTTTCAGAAACTCCAGCCATAATGAGGCATTAATGATCTGCTAAATACAATGCAGAAGCCAGGAAGCAATACAAGTATCCAAAATACTTAGCCATAAAGCATGTGCTTACCTGGCATTATCAACAGTGAGATACTCTCTGGGATCTTCAGCGCTGGCTCTTGTTGTCTTTACTCCTTTTCCAAT
The DNA here is from genome assembly GCF_011077185.1 of Oxyura jamaicensis. Lineage (NCBI taxonomy): Eukaryota > Metazoa > Chordata > Aves > Anseriformes > Anatidae > Oxyura > Oxyura jamaicensis. Next base: position 13,007,432 of record NC_048902.1, read on the forward strand.
AAACAAACCAGCCTGAGAATGCAGATGACTCCAATTATTTTAACAGACTGCACACAAGAGACCAGAGATCACAGATTTTATCAATGAACGTGGGCAGCCAGTGTGTGCAGGCTGAGTGAGTGCCTGAAGCCTGGGCTTTCTCTTCCCTTTTGGTGTCACTTGGCACCGCTCAGCATGACATTAGCACAGGATGTAGCACACTGAAGTCAGGACAGAGCCTGCCCTGCCATGTGTTACGCATCAACATCTTGGGCTGTCTTCTGACCCAATGCGAGGCACTGAACTCCCACTCTCTCTCTTGCAGAAAGCAATAAGAGACTTTGCCAAGCTCTTGACAACTTTTTGGAAAAAGATTGTTGTTAAGAAGTAGGGCTTTAAATAAAGACTGACGAGTCCCCCGACAGTCAAAAGAGAACATGAGCTGCTGTAGCCAAGTTAAAGACTTTGGGATAGAGCAGCAGCTGTCACGGAGCAAGATGTAATATACACAAGGCCCAGAAAACAGCACTGATTTCAATCTAGAATCCTGAGAAGTAAGTTAAAAATGCTTTTTATAGCTTACAGGTTAAGTTTTCATGTCAACAGTATATTTGGAAAATGTGTTTTTCTTGGAATTACCCTTGAATTTTTGGTCTAATTTTTCAAAGGTGATAAGCAGGCCCTGGCACAAGCTATTTTTACTCATCCCCCTATATTCTTGCACCACTGTGGCCAACAGCAGCATTCAGTGTCCTCCTGCCTGTCATTTCTTAAATCTCACTTAGTAGGTGCACCTCTGGCCTGGGCACATCCCCTCTAACACGGGCACCTGAACAGGAGCCCCATTCTGCTCAGGTCCTTTTTAATCTAGAAAGAGCATCACCCCCAAAAGCTGAGTGTCTTTTAATATAGTGCTATAATACCATAATCAAAATTTAAGACAGCCATAAATCAGAGCACCATATTTGTCAACCCTACACCATACTGTTGTATTGGTGGTAACATACAAAAATCATCCACATGCCTTGAAATTGGAGTGGACTCTGTTGTTGTAAAATACTCCCAGGGGGGTATGTTCAGCCTGTCCCTCTGGATATCGCCCCTCGGACTGTCCAGTTGGAACCCGGTGGAAGATGTACCATATCCCGACATCCTAAAGAACAAAAGGAGGTCCAAGGAATTAGACACTACAATTAGTGATATAGATTTTCCTGGGGACTTAGTGCTTCCCACTGTGCTGGCCAGATTTCCCAGCTGAGCCTGCAAAACACGTGCAAGTCCTAGGGGACACACAGCAGCACATACTCTCACACCACCCCTCTTATCTTTTGGCATGCACAGTGGGCCCCTGAGGCACACACACATGAGTTTTAAAAATCCATATGTTGAGGGTGAAATACAGGTGCTGTACAGCCACATTAAACACAAACATGATTTGGTTAAACATCAGCGATAACAACACGGAAAGAGTACATATTTATATATGCAAATGTAAAATTATATTGGGCATTTAACTATTAACTACTAATAAAAATCAACATTTGTTAAAAGATGCCACACACCATTTCCAGCCACCGTTGTGAGAGAAATCAGTCTCAGAGACAACCGTGACACAACTGCAGGCAACTACTTGTTCTTAACAGAGAGAAAGGCTGCAGAAATATATATCCAAATTTTATGATGACTTACTAAAAATTCACTGCCCTCACATTAGTGACATCAATAAGAGTAGAATATACAGGACCTGGAGGCAAAGTATAGTTCTTGAAGTTAAATGGTTTTACCTGAGCACCCGCTGCTGCATTCTCTATTAAATTGTTGTTTGGATTTGCAATCCAGAAAGTGCTGACAGCCCTAAAAAATCAAAATCAAAATCAAAATGATCCTAAGCAGTTACCAAACAGGAAGGGATACATTTTCATAGCACTGTGCTGGACTTCAGCCACAACCCTCCTATTGACATTAAAACTCCACACAACCCTTTAATGATTCTCTTTAAGGAAAAGCATCTAGTGATGTCAGACATTCATTTATGCAGCCACATGCTGAACTTATTGTAAATTATATGAGACCATTAACACAAAATCCATGCTCTTTTAAATGCAGCTTAAGGAAATCTGATGTCTTTTTTTTTTTTTTTTTTTTTTTTTTTTTTCCTTTCTTCCCAGAAGTTAAGCAGCTTTGGAAAAAGCCTGAAGAGTGAGCTTCTGTTTTGTTTTTTGGAACTTTGGGAGCCATGGCAGGAGGTAGGGGATTCGCTATGGATTTACTATGCTTCCACTTGGAAAACAAAACAAATGTCCTTGCAAGCCACAAATGGCTCATTTTAGCGGGAGATTAAGGAGATATTATTTTGACATTTGTTCAAATAAAGTTTTTGCCTCAGAGGGAGGATCAGTAGTGGCACAAACAGAAGCCAGACATACCTATGAAAACATTATGATCTGTTGTCTTACTTCATTTGATAACATCTTTTGCAATAATAAAGACCACATGTAAAAACACTGTAAACCATTTCTCATGGCCATAAAAATTAATTTGATCATTCTAAGCAGAAAATCTCAATAATTTTTATCTACCTTAACTACTGCATGATCTAGAATCCCCACTCCTTTGCTTGAACAGAATGACTAAATAAGTGCACAATAAATCTATATTAACCGTACAATCAACTGTGGCATTTCAACAACCGTAACTGTAATTAACTCAATTGGATTACTTACGTAAACTAAAATAAGTAGGGTTTGGGCACTTGATCCTTTTCCAGAAAATGTGAAAATACAAATTTCTGTTGATAAATTATACTTTCACTTGCAAACAGTAACCAGGCCAATTCCTGGATCTCTTGAGTGCCCATGTTACAGCACATCAGTCTCCAAAATGGAAGCTGACTTTGGTCAGCTATAGCAGGATATCGTTTACTGTATTTTAAATGAGGCTCACTGTACTGTATGCTAATCTCTACATTCTCATTAAATCTCTTAGTATAGTCTAGATACTCAAATACTTATGTACCTGTTGACTTTAGATGCAAAATTCAGCCCTGATGAAAAGAGGCAAAAATTCCCTTTGGACTAGGTGTTATTTTTTCCAGCTTACACCAGGGCTGTACCAACTTGCATTTATCAGACAGATTTCATGGAACTGTCAGGTTCAAAAGGACTGAAAGTTGTTCAGACACAAGTGAAGTACTCTGTGCATTTATGATTCTTGCAAAGCAGCAACAGCAATAAACAGCAGCAAGTATTCCTTGCTTAGGATTCATGCAGATGCTAACAGATATCTTCACGTGCAAAACAAGGTCAAAGAGCTATATTATTTTTAAAAGTGAAATAATAGGAAAAGCTGCACATTTTTCATCAAACAGCATAAACTGTATCACAAAAAGTTTTGTTTCAACATAGCATTTTTAGGACCCAGCTACAAACCTCAACATCAGTGCAAAAAACTAACTACATCTCCTGGAGCACTTACATGCAGTCAGTGCTTGGCACAGGAACGTAATTCCCATAGACGTGGCTCCGGATGGCAAGGCACATAGCTTCATTGCGATCTGAGGGCAAGATCGTTCCTGACCTGGTGAGGAGGCCCAAGTTGTGATAAAACGTATTGCGTTGCTCTGTCCCATCTTCAAGGAAGAAGCAGTGCCCCAGAGTGTCATAGCCAATGGTGTCTTTTACCTGGAAGAAAGCGTACAGGCCACAGATTGCAATGCTAAGAGCAGTAGGAATGACGAGTGATGTGCTTTATCAGTGAACTCAGAAACTCCCATGGGTTGGTTTTGCTACAGTGCAGTGTCTTAATGTGCATCAGTCCAGGAGCTGACTCAAGCCACATGCAGCTTGCATAAGAGTGACTGATCCTTCTATACAGCGTAACTGCTATTAAAATTACACTGAGGGAGATCATATGCATTAATTAAGGGAAAATCATAAACTACTGGATTTAAAATCACTCTCAGCTCTAGGAGAAAATATATGTTTTAGTGTCATGAAGTAAATATGTATGTGTCTTGCATGATGAACCAGAAAGTTAGGCCGGTTAATCCAGAAATTGTCATGACTGCAATACTTCCCAAATAAAATAATAAAAAATCTTTAAATTGAACTATATGAAGTAATTTATTTGATGAAGATTTCTGTTCTTTCTGCTCCACTCTTAGAATATTCAAGTCCACTTCATTCCTTTAATGATCTGCTTGGGCAGAGATGGTCTCTCACTGCTTCAGCCTATTTAAGATTAACTGACATGCATTAAATCATACTTTGACCAAGAGGATTTAGCGCAAGCTTCCTTTGATGTACAGCTTTATGAAGACAAATTTAGAAATCCTTTAAATGTGAATACTAAATCAGGTTAGTTAAAGTACCAACTATTTGTCACTAAAGCTCACTTAAACCGAACTTTGTACTTCACGTGATCCCCATCAGCATATTTATTCACTCTTCAAGCATACCAAATTCCTGTTGACGTCAGTTAGAGTTATGTCCTTGTAAAACTCAAGATTAACTAATATTAACCCATTTGGTTATTTCTGTATACAGAGGGGTACTTGAAACAAATTCATTTCAGATTCATATCCTGTGATTAGCCCTTAATGGCCTACGACTGTACGTAACAGCTGGAGTCACAAACTCTGTAGTTTCTGTAAGTGTATTTCTACTGGATTTCTTGATTTCCTGGCAGTAATCCCTCAAACATGTCATCTGCTCCTCTTGTTTTGGCCTCAGTGAGGTGGTCAGGTTAAAAAAAGGCAGCATACAACAAGGTACCCAGCTCTAAAAGATACATTTTTGGAAATCACTGAGGTTCTGCATGCAGGTGCACTAGTTTAGGGTGAGCTACAAGGAAGATAACCAAGAGCCTACAGACAGCAACACTGAGAGAAAGCGTCTCCATCAGTTTAATCTCAGGAATGCAGGTAGGAAATGGATTTAGATCAAAATGCACGTGCCTTTGCCAACCTGCTAAGAACAGTAAGCCTGGCTACTTATATCCTTCCAAATGATGGGCAGGAGCTGCATCAAAGACTATTTTTTGGAGAGAATTGGTAATGGCAAAATACCTGCTGCCATAAAGGAAAAAGCATTTCAATTGTAGAGTTATTTCCTATAAATTTAGTTCAGGTTCAATTAATCTGTGCTTCAGAGAAGTGCATTGAAAAACAGCCTTGTACCCAAGTACAGATTTTAGCTTTAATTAATACAATTTGTGGCAGTTTCAGAAACACATGGTGACTCTGAAAACCTACACATGGGAAATTATATTGATCACTTTTCTATAACATTTTAAAGACCATTTACATTTGCACTTAATGAGAAGGATCCATGCTGTTAGATCAAAACAGCAACAACTGAATGCTCCCAGCATATCACAGAAAGAAACTAGAGGCTTGGAAAGGAAAGCCTGCCAGCAGCACTGTGACATTAACAGTAGCATATTACTGTATATGTCAGCATGCAACATTGTCCCCAACACAAGCTACAGACCTGTTGGCGTGTCCAACACCAGATGTTTAAGATGCCTCTAAACACTGAATTATATATAGATCAGCAACACAATATAAGTGACCTTTAGGCACTGCAACTTTATACATGTAAGACTACAGTATTCTGCAGTAAGTGTGATGTGTGCCAGGGAAGCGAGCAGCATGTCACAGCCCGCTTTCTAACCACAGTGAGTAACCCAAGCTGCCTGTGCTGCTGCCGTGGGCTTGCAAAGTGGCACAAGGCTGGCACGCAAGAGAAGCAGATGGGAGAAGGGCCTCGCACACAACGCTGCCTGACCTGTGCACAGCACAGCACAAAGCACAGCACTCCTGTAACTTCTAAAGTTACTTCTTCTGAAAAGGAAGGGGGAAAAGAAACCTGTCTGGTCTATTCTCCAAGGCTGAAGTTACATATCCTGGTGCAAAAATTGATACCCTCCTACTGCCATTGTCCAATTAACTGCCATTATCCGACACACATGCAGTTCTCTGGAACTGCAAATTATTTTAATTTATTTTAAAGCAGGGCTTTTTAATACACTGTAATTACTCTTAATGAATGCATTGAAACCACATGATTCTTCCACAGAATCACTTATTTCACCTTTGCTATGAAATCTGTTGATTAATTCTTGGACTCAGAGCCACCCCGGTCTGGTCGCTGGTGGCCTGGATCTCACTCTTGGATTCCTGATTGCACACCTACTGAATCCCACATACCCAGCTAAACCTTTGACAACCTCCCTTTTGACAAAGACCTAGGGAAAGACCATCATTCTTCTCAGGAACAATATTAATGTAAGGCTTAACTTTTCATTCCTGGCAGGCTCCTCTTATTCAAAGGGTGTCATACTGATGGGAAGAGAAAGGGAGTTGAAGTGTATCTACACATACCGTGCAAGTCTCCTGCCACCTAAGGGCTCTGTCAACAAAAGCAGGTGCTATAGCCAGAGAGAATCATGTATATGAGAAGGCAATTAATAATTTTGAGTGTTCTGGACAATAGAAATACTGTTCAAGACACATGAAAAGTGCTCTCAGTTGTACAGGTCCAGTATCGGAGTTTTACTAATACCTGCTTATAGGTGGACCCTTTTAGACAAGGATCCCACCAGAGCATATCTATGTCATTTCTTACAGAGCTTTATGTCCAGAGCTGTGAAAATGTTGCCAGGAAAAACCTGGGAGGTCACAAATAGTTCTGGGAGTGTCTCTGCCTAAGCACACATCAGGTGAATGAGGAAATGTCCATGAACATGAAAATACCACTCCAGACCCTACAGAGTACACAGCAATTGGACGTGTCAGGACTAGAGCAGGATCCTGTCTTCTCCAGCTGAGGCACGTGTGGCTTTTTTTTTTTTTTTTAAATAAATAATAAAATAATAATAATAATTTTTAAAAAGTTCCTTAAGTTCATCTCCACAATGCCCTTGTGAAGATCTAGGTCAAAGCCAAGTTCCTGAGGGCTTTTCTGGCACTGAAGTGGCCATTTGGGTCTGTACATCTCATATTGCATTCCCTTTGTCATGTGCAAATTTTTTGGATTTGTTTCACGTTGCCCTGACTTGAACAACCCTTGTCTTTTTTATCTCCATTGCCAATAACATCTATTGCCTCAGTCACGTCCATTAAAAGCCCATTACTTTCATTTTAAATTAAACTTTGTATGATCACAAACTGTCCACAGTAACCATGACAGAGATTTCACTATATCTGATCACACCATTAATAGTATTAATTACCAAGAGAATACGAAGAACCTGAAATTCAATTCAAAGAGCTGCACCACCAGAACAGCAGTCGTAACCTGTCAAATGAGCTTGACAAGTCAAGACATCTCTGGGGGAAGATCTTATTTCAATATTCTGATTTCTCTTTGCATCACAAATGGCTCTTACTGTTTAGCAGTGCCTAAGCAAAGAAATTAACTCGGTACTAATAAAATGTGTTTCCTACCAGCAGGCCATGAGTTCCATGTATGGCAACACACCTAGAGAAGCAGTGGTGGATAGCCAGGTTATCGAGGTACGTTGGGCGTTCATATCCTCCTCTCTCATCCACATCCTCAGCCATGTGAAAATGCACAGGGTAACTGCCCAGGATTTGCTGCCCCATGTTTTTTAATTCCACTCCTGACATGTGAACAGAACTAAAATTCCTTAGGATCTGTTGAAAGAAGTGTAGGTCCAAGTAAGGCATTGCAATATAAATAACATGCTAAAAGAAAAACACCTTTTTCCCCATTAGGCAATATGTTAGCAGTACAAAACAGGGCCTGATCCCAGAAGGAGGTGCCAGCTCCCTGCTCTGACTCACAGCAGCACCTGCGGAGAAGCGTGCTGGTGGCTGCACACCTACAGGTGTGGGGGTGCCAAGGAATAGCTGCCAAACAGCATGTACAGCATTCAGCAACAGCAGCACATAAATGCGTGACACAGCTGTGGACAAAATACTCCTGCCAGCTACAGAAAGGGACAGCACTTACCAACAGGTTCTATTTCCTGAAAACTTCATCTCTGTCAAGTGATTTTAGGTCAGACCTGCCCAGATCTCTGCTTTCCACTAATTGGGAAGGCATTTATCTTACACAAAGCCCCTGGAACAGCAAAACTTTGCATGTCCACCAGGAACACCTGGGACAACCCAGAGAGGGCTAAGCACAACTGGCAAGACCCAGCACTTATCTGAGCCATGAGTGGAGCAGGTTTGCTCTGAAGGAAGCACAACTACTTCAGCAGCACTTTGCGACCTGTGTAACTTCACACGGACCCTACCAACAGCGACGGAGCTAAAGAACCCCGCTAGTCTGGAGAAGGGTATGCTTTTGGATATGCAGAGAACCAAATGGCACAGCCTCATTGTAAGTCTAGTTTTGCAAAATAGGCCAACAAACTTTGCCCACCTTCATAGACAAGCATTTTTATTTTTATTTATTTATTTATTTATTTTTTTCCCCAGACACAATGGTATTTTCAAGCAGCATACTGCTCATTTACAAACCAGGGCAGGAACTACCTGAAAAAACCTACAGGCACATGCATTAAGAATCACTCACTTTAATATGTCCTCCAAATGTGTCAAAGGAGAAAAACTGACATTGATTTTGTCCATAGCAGGAGTCTTCCATTTCTCCTTGAATAAGTATATTTCTAGTCAGAAGACCAACCTCTGCCCTCATATCGATGCCATCTATGACTTCTCCGATATGAAGATAAAGTGGGCTGCCTGTAAAAATCAGAAATTCAGGAGAGGTGCAGTGTCCTTGTTATCGTGTTGTTCTAGGCAAGTGCACACCTTTCATTTAAGCAATCACCAAGTTAGGGACATGCCCTGTTGTCAGTATCTGACCCACAGGAGATCAGCCCTTCCCCTGACTTCTACAGGGGACTGATGCCTCAGGCCAAATTTTAAGTCCCACTACAATATCAGGGCCTTTCAGCTCTCCTACGGCAAGTGTCCACATGGGACAAAAATTAGAGAAAGAGATAAGTAACTGTAAATGTAGAGCATAAAAGACACAACAGTATAAACATTTGCAAAAAATAGTAGCTTAAAAAAATAAATAAATCATACCATCAATTTTCACTTGATTATTTTTACATTCAGGGCAGGGAAGGAGATTAAACTCTTCAGCCTGATGCATAGAATAATCTGTGCTGGCAATGACAATCCTGTCACCAGGTAACCAACTTCTAACATCATCCACTAAATGCAGAATTATTCCTTTAGACACTTCCACCCTAAATCCATTATGAGGCACCCCTGAAAAATGAAGCAATCAATTATTTGTACAGTTGCACACGACGGAGTCCTACAATTAGTCCAAGTGCTTGCCAATTTAATTTTGTGTGTAATAGAAGCGCTCTGGTCATTAAATATGTCGGTGTCAGCTCTTTGTAGGCAGTTAAATGTTACATCACAGGAGTACTGCTGTTAGTGTGGTCACCATGCACAAGGGCACAACTATTACTATCATGGCACAGGTCAGATTTCTAGCTGGCAGAGAGGACCGAGCAAAGCAGCAGAAGGCAAACAAAGATGAGGAGCCACTAAACCTTTAATCCATCCACTGAAAGCAGTAACAGTGAAGCGGGTGCCATCGTAGGTCAGGAACTCCCTCTGGGCTACGGCGAACCCCGTGGTCCCGTTCCCGTGATACTCCCTCTTATCTTCAGCCGTGGAAAGCGCATCCCCTCCGAGGATCCCCACCAGCGCCCAGGGCTGCCTGAAGGACACCGGTAGAGAGCGGTCGGGCAGGCAGCCCGCACACACATCCCCCCGGCCTTCGGAGGGCTCCGCGGGGCTCCGGAATCCCCCTCCCTCTAGCTCCGAGCCCCGACCCGCGCCCCCCATCGGGCTCTCCCCGCGCTGTCCCGCAGCCGCGCGGCGCCGGGCGCGGAGCTGTCCATGGTGGCGCCGCGGGCCCGCCCCGCCGAAGCCCCGGGAGCCGCGAGTTCGAGTCCCGCGCCCGCCGCTCGCTCACCTGTAGCCCAAGCGGGCGATGTGCTCGCTCCGCAGGCGGTCCCGCAGGAGCAGCCGCGTTTCCAGCGTGAGGCTGCGGGCCGCCGAGTCCCCCACGGCGGCCGCCACCACCCTGCCGGGGGGCTGGAGGGCCAGGAAGGCGAGCAGCCGGCGGCACTCGCCGGCTCGCAGGTGGGTGTCGAAGCGCCCCGCCGCCAGCACCCGCCCCGTGCCGGCGTCGAGGATGCGGAGGTTGAGCCCGCGGCTGCCCCAGCGCTTCTCCGAGGTGTAGCGGCCGTGGCGGAGCCCTCCGGGGTGCAGGGTTTTGTCCAGAAGGCTCCAGGAGCGAGGCCGCCGGCCGTGCAGCTCCAGGACGCCGCCGCCACCCACTCCCAGGAATTTCTGCCCGAAGCCGGCCACGGCCGCCCCGTCGGCGGCTCGCCCGTACAGCGAGATGGTGGCCCGCGAGCCGTAGGGGCAGCGCTCCGAGCCGACGTGCAGCTCCCCGCCGTCCTGGATGAGGATGTAGCGGGCCCGCAGGGTGATGGGCGGCCCGCGGGGGCGGTCGGCGAACACCAGCTTCCCTGGAGGGCGTGGGGAGAGCAGCGGGGTCAGGGGGCTCCCACCGGCGGGGACGGGAAAGAGGGGACCTGGAGGTGTCCCCCCACCCGTCTGCGTGTCCCCTCCATCGCTTACCTCCGTCGCGGATGACGAGGGAGTGGAAGGTAGCAGAGCTCTCCAGGCGCAGAGCCGCCCCCCGGCCCACGACGGCGGCTCGGCGGCTGTCGGAGCCGGGGTGCCACGGGGAGAGGTGCGGGGCGGCCCCCGGGCACGGCCCTGCAACAGACGGGGGCAGCGGCAGCGGCGGCGATGCGCGGCAGGGCGCGGCGGGGGCGGAGGGGCGCGGTACCGACCTGCTGCGCTGCCGCTCGCTGCTCCGCCGGGCGTCCCGCGGCGCTGCCGGGACCAGGACCGGGACCGGCTCCGGGTCCGGCTCGAAGGGCAGGGGGAGCCGCAGCACCCCCAGGCTCCCCCCGGCCGCTACCTGCAGCCCTCAGCCGCCGCCCGAACACGTGCACGGCGCCGGCTCCTTCTCCGCGGCTTTGCACGGAGCTGGCGCCACGCCAAAACTCACTTTGCGGTGGGTTTTTTTTTTTTTTCCTCCTTTTTTCTTTTTTTTTTTTTTTTTTTTCCTCCACATAACCTAGCAAGAGTGAAACCAGAAGCAACCTCCTTCCCCCGCTCCGCACGCAGCGTGTGACAACCCCGACAGCGGGACGAGCGGGGAGCCGGCGAGGAGAAAACCCCAGCGGCAGACGGACGAGAAGCACCGGAGAACTCCGGCTGGCGAAAAGACCTCTTACCTAGAGCCCCGGCAGCGCCGAGCCGCAAACTTTGTACGCCGCCTCCCGGGAGCTCCCGACCCGGGCTGCTGGGCAGAGGCAGGCGCAGGCAGCTCCCGCTCCTCCGCTCCGGCTGCCTCCCCTCCGCCTCCCTATTTATATCCATCTTCCAGCCGCCGGCGGTGCCCGCACTGTTTACAGCAGCTCCGCTTCTGGCTCCTCCCAGCCGGGGACGAGCCCTCCAGCCCGGAGGTATATCTGCGGCCGGCGCCCAGATGCTCGGGGCCGGGGAGAGCCCCGCTGCCCGCCCGCAGAGGTCGGCCCCGGCCCCGGGCTGCTGCGGGGGTCCCCTGGCTCGCGGGGGTCACAGCGGGTCTCGGCCCGGGGTGGGCTCTGAGGGCTCCTTACAAGCCCACAGAGCACCCAGCTGGGCTCAAAAGTGTGAAGTGTGGGGTTCAAGGGCTTGGAGCCTGCCCTGGGGGGGGGGGTTGAGGCATGCCACCCCCCAGGTCTCCCTGCAGCCCTCTGGCACCTCAGAATGAATTACGGAATGGCTAGGATTGGAAGGGACCCTGGAGGTCATCTAGGTCCAAGCCCCTGCCATGGGCACCTTCCCACAGGGGTGTCCTGCCCCAGGCCATCCTGCAGCAGGCAGCTCTACGAAGAGCACACAAACCCAGCAGCTGCAATTGTCCCCCCAGACAGTGGTGGAGCAGAGAGGTATCTGCCACATCACCCCGCTTCACCTCACCCGACCAAGCTGTAGTCATAGCCCGCAGCAAAAGCCTTCCCTCTAGAAGGTGCTCTGGCAGGATGCAGCTTCAAAGAAATCCGTGTGCATTTATCCCCATGGCCTGGGACTGTTCCTTGCCCTTTACGGGCTCCAGGCTGGTCTCCGGTCTCCGCACACACAGCACTGCCTGCAGCAGGACCACCACACACGCTTCTGCTTTCCATGAACTAGAATACCACATTTTTTCTAGGCTCTAGCATAACTGAGCTTCCAGGGAACACATAAAGACAGGCAACTGCTTATTGCAGCCACTGCCACCTCCTTCCCAGAGTTTAATCCCTCATCTCTGCTCCACTGCCCAGCATCCAGCGGCGAGGACAAGCCAGAAGCAGGCAAGCAGCAGCGTCAGCCACTGCTCCCATCCAGTGCCAAAGCCAAAGAGGTGCGAAGCCACAGGTGCTGCTGATCTCAGCGACATTTGTGTGCCATCATCTGGTCAAACCGTTCCAATCTGTCACCCCTGAAATTTATTCTGGTGCAGGATTTCTTCTGTCGGAGGGCACAAAGAGGCTATAGTTATGTTAATAAGGAGCGAGTGCTGTCAGACAAAATATGAGAACAGACTGGGAGCAGGGGGGTGGACGAGGGGCACGGCCGCACCCACGCTCCCGCTGACAGCTCTGGAGCAGGAGCAGCACTCACTTGTGCTGAAGGAAATGCATTTGTTCTCCTACACCCTGCTCTGGGACTCAGGGCGGTGCTGAATCAAGATAAGCATCCAGCCGATACTCCCTCATAACAACACTCCATAATACAGGGAAATGCTAGAGCTGCCACCTTTGCTACCGGCTGTTCATCTATCACATATTGCTGGCACTTCTATTCCTGTCTCAAATAGCTTTTGGCGTTTTCCTTCCAAAAAGCAGCATTAGTCAGTACTGTGCCTCCTTCTTATCTGAACATGACATGTATGAATATGGGTCATGTGAAAGCAGAGCAGTTATCAGAGGTATGGTAGGCTGTGCTCATTTTTGGGAGAAAGATTTATCTACTGGTGGGAGCCGCAGGCAGGACAAGACAAATAGGAGTGCTTTGTCTTAAAACAGACTATTCTCTCTGAATTCTGAGGTTCTAGAAGTGTAGAATTGGAGGTGGAAGAGAACTTGGACCTTTATTTTATGCCTGTCAGTCCCCTAGAAACCTCATATATATTTATACAAAACATTTACTCTGCAAAAGATTTCATAGACTTACTTGCAATGTAAATAAAAGATAAGAATGGTTAACCTAACCTAGTAAGAGTGGAAATAAGTGTAATACAGGCTTTGGGTAGTGCTAAATTTCATGCAGGCCTTGCGAAACTATTAACAAAGCCAAAAGTGACTCTGGTGCACATGGGCCTTTTTTTGAACAAGAACCCAAAATCTGTATGGTGTGAGCACTGTTTAAATCCTTCAAAGCCATTTCCACCCTGTAGCCTCAAAATCCACTAGCTGCACTGCTCTGTTGTATCATTTTCTCCTGCATTGTTTTCTCTGACTGAGGAGGAAAATTACAAAGCAAATGAGACTGGATGTATCATCTTGTTTTTCTGAAGAGTCCCGTCTCATTTTCAGGAAAGCACAGAAAAGCTTGTTGTTATCTGTATTTTGGTGCTCGTGAACTAAAATCTTTTCCTTTCACTCTTTCCCAAATTTCCTTTTTGTGGATGATTTTTGTTTTGCAGCAGCGCCAGGCTGAAGCTTACACAAGAGTGCTCAGTTACAGGGCACATCCTCAGCGCGAGCACATTCCCAAACATCCTCACACCTGCAAGTGGGAAATCATGACTAATCCTCACTGCCTCGAGCACACTGCTGGGGTAGATCTTCCTTGAAAAAAAATAAAATAAAAATCCTGAGCCTTCCTCTGAGTGTTGTTACGGATCTGCCTTGAAAAAAAATAAAATCCTGAGCCCTCCTCAGAGTGTTGTTACTTTGGGTTATAAACTGAAGTTTATCTTTCTAGCAAACAAAGTCGGTCGTCTTCCTCTTCTTTAATGGGCTACCTGGTACGAGGAGATCTCTGCCATCTCCCGTCTCGGCTTGCTCCGAAGGTAAACACAGCCGGAGCCTTCCCTAACAAACCCCGGGGACTACCGAGGCCTCGCTTTCAGGCGGTGCGGAACAGAAAAGCTGCTCCCACGCCAGCCGGCTGGGCATGCACCGACTGCCAGGGGAGCTCCTGCAGGGGACGGATCCTGAGCGGGGCTGCACCGCGGCCTGCCGGGCGGCGTCGCCCTTGCACAGCCCTGGCCGCCCAGCCTCGGACCCGGCCCCGGTCCTCCCAGGCCCCGCTCCCCTCAGGCCCCAGGCCACTCAGACCTCAATGCCCCCCCCAAGCCCCTGTCCCCTCAGGCCTCGACGACCCCCAGTCCTCAGTCCCTGTCCCGTCCTTCTGAGCACCCAGTGCCTAAAGGACGCAGGGCGTCACCTCCTCCATTACCCTTAATTAAACAAACTTTATCAATTGGGTCTTCCTGCTCCTCTTCCTACCTGCAGATCCTGCCATCCTCCACCTTTATTTTTTTAAAAATTTCTTCATAAATTTTATGTTTTTCCATGCAGCACAGCTCCCCAACATGTTTCCACAGGCAGCCCCCAGCTCCGAGCAGGGCAGCGGGAGGCGTTGGCACAGCCGTGCCCTGGGCAGCCGTGGCAGCACACTCCTAATGCATTAGAGATGCTCTCAGAGGCTGCCATGGGCCTGGCAGCCACACGGAGCCAGGTACAGCACCGCCACGGCTCAGCTTTTAGTACTGGTATCGACACAGGCTGTCTCCAAATAACGCAGCTCGCAACCAATCTACGGCTCATCTGCGGCGACTGCCCTCCACACGCCGCCCCAGAGGCTCCTCTTGTGCAGATGGTGGCTGCTGCCAGCCACCTCACCACACACCTCCTGCCTCGGGCTCAGCACCTCAGCCCTCATCATCGCTCAGCAAAGCACCGGGGACTGCACACCGAGCGTGGCTCCCACCTCAGCCCCATTGGCACGAGAGAATCAAACCCATCTCCTCCTTATGTACCTACCACTTTGCTCCACTTGGGGCTTTAAGGGCATTTTCTTTGCTTTCAGCATTTGCTTCTTGAGGAGAGCGAAGACCTTGGACTGCTGACGTTCAGACAGCACTCCCATGTTCCTGAGAAGCTGAAGCATCCTGTGCAGCAGGAAAGGCTTCAGCTTGTGCTGTGCCAGCTTGAGAGGACTGATGTGAATTTTGGGCAGGTTGACTTCCCGATCACAGTGATAAAATCGGAAGAGATTCCAGGCCAAGCTAGGTCCAAAGGTATCCATTAAAATATACCTGGAGAGTTTAAGGAGCATGTCACAGGACAACTGCTTTTCTTGTGATTTCTGGCCCAAGTTCTGGCTCAGCAAACTTCTGCTGTCCTTGTGACCGATGGGAGAGCTGTTTCTGAGCAGGCTGGAGAGTTTGTGTGAGCCCACAGTCCCGGGAAGGGTTTTCTTACTGTACAGCAGTCCTTCGTACTCCATATCCCACCAAGAACTGTTGGGATTCAGGCTATGTTCTGAAATAATTGTAAATACAGCAAAACCTGTTAAACATCAACAGTGAAGAATCCTAGTGGGCTTATTTCTTTTATATATAAACACGTACATATACAGACACTTTTATGAATATTTCACTGTATCCTTGGATACACTACAAATTGTTACACTACTTTGACAAACCAGCTGTGAGGTTCTACAGGTCAAATCCATACATAGATTTAGAAATCGGTAGATTTGGGGAGTACTATAATGTGATAATGATTTTTTTTTTTTCTTTTTGCTGCTTGCTGGTTGGTGTTTCCTTTTCATTAAACTAATATTTTCCCTAAACATTATGGGAAATACCTTTATTAAACATATATACACTCCAGAGTACACAGGTTCCTTAAAAAAAAGACCAAAATAGGATGTTCTACTCCATATAATTTTCTGAAAAATATTAAGAAAAGAAGTGATTCCTATTAAAGACTGGAAGAACCTTTTTCTTACATGACTAAGAAAGGAAAATTTACATTCCCACTGTGCCATTCCCAATTTGAGCCCAGCGCCGGGGGCCTAGCACAGCCTCCAGGTTTCCAATAGCTGCAGGCTGGGTCTAGATGAAAGGCTCCATTCTGCTTCCCAGGTGCTCTCTCTGGTCTCCACCTGCTGATCAAAGCCATTATTACCCTGATGTAACGGGGTTAAGCTCTGGCTCAGAGGCCACAGCAGCCTCCTCCTGCGGATGAGGTACTGACTGCTACAGGAGAATCCAGACTCTCTGGAGCTTAAGTTTGCATCTAAGGCAGTGCTCCTACACAGCACTCCTTCATCTGGGCTGAGCCTGAAGGTTCAATTTACACCCTGAGAAATTATCAATAAAACAAATTCAACATTGGTAGGCTGGGACTTCATAAATTGGACTACAAACATCCCGGAAAGCTCTACTAATTAAAAGGGACAAGGAAGGCAAAACTTGGCTGCATCATGCCCGGAGTGTTTGAAATAGTTAATGGCTTAACGTAAGGACACACTGCTAAATGCTGGAGGTCACGTCCTCGAGCCCTGGAATGTGCCTGCAGCGCTTGCTTTCATTTCTAAGCAGCGGACAAAATTTTTAAGAATGTTCTATTTCCTAGAGGTGGACCCCAGTCCAGCATGTCTTAGAAGCTTCAAATACTTTTTATTTGATTTCAAGATCGGGGTTAAGTAGTCGTGACTTACCATCCATCAGATTAGTTGCGTATTGTCAAAATATTAGTTAAATGTTCTACTATTACACTGGAATTTTATATAACAAACTACATATTTACGGCTGTAATTGACTAAAAGATAACCCTGCATTACTTAGAAACTGCAAAATACGCCTGATAGAACTATATGGCAGTGGATGATTCAGGAATATCATCATGAAAGTGGCACTTTGTATCCTTAGTGCATCTTTCATTCAGAGCAACCCACAGACGTTGCAAGAACCCAACTCACACAACCCTGAGATCAATGAGCTCTTCGTCTGGTTTATCGATGGGCACACTGAAGCCGGGGGCAGCTAACAGCTTGTGCCAGCTCCCCAGAGGAACAAGGAGAGAGAACGGAGGTGAGGGCTGGGTCCATGTCACCCACTAGTCCTGCATGGAAGCACTGGGGCGAGCGACCGTGCCGCATGGCTGCAACCTGCCTGGCGCCGCTGTGGGACGAAGGGAAGGGCTCGGGGTCAGCCCAAGGCATCCCTCCCCAAGCGCACCCAACAGCAAAGCTGCAGCAAAGTGACTTGAAGCACAAGTGGCATTAAACCTCTAAGCAGGTCTGCAAATTTTCTAGGATAAACTGCTGCACAAAGCATCACGTAGAGTGAGCGCACCTTTGGGCTGACGGCTTGTCTTCGAAGACAGCCCTTACATTAAAAAAGGCCTGAGGAAGTTTAGAGGAAATGAATCAAGGGCCCATTGCACGTAGTCACCTCCAAAGCCATAATCAGAACGCGCCACCTATTAGCTGGAAACCAGTCTCTGCTTCCCTCCCACCAAGGGGCGGTGAGTCCGAGCAGCCGCGATCCCCCCGCTGCCCCCAGGCTCCAGCACGGAGCTCGCTGCCTTTTTGGCAACCCCCAGGTGGGCTATAACAAAATATTCCTCCCTCCTCCTCCTCCTCCTCCCCAGCACTGCCCACCCCACCGCCGGGCACCCGAGCAGGGACCGTCACCGTGTCGCTGCTGCCTTCGGACACTCATCTCCTGCACCTCTGGCCGTGCGCCCAGCACCAGCAGCACCAGCAGGATGAGGGCAGCGCTCCTCGGGGGGCTCCCTGCAACACAGACAGGGGGTTGGCCACCCTTCTGAGGCTCCCCCCGGCCGCCTGTCCCCTTACCCGGCGCCCCCTTACCCGGCCCCATGGCTGGAGGCTCAAGTCCCGCGGGCGCGCAGGGGCCGGCTGCGGGCAGCTCCATGCCGTGGGCAGCGCCGCCCGGCCCCGCTGCGAGCCCGCCTCCAGCCAGCGGGGGGGATTATTTTTTTTTTCTTGCTGGGGACAAGAATCAGCCGTGCCCGGAGCTGGCTCAAACGCTTCAACGCTTTCGGGGAGCAGGGGCTTTGGAAAACGGGAAAAGCAGGTAATGCTGCAAGCACGGCGCGCACTGCTTGCTCCCCGGCCAGCCTGGAGGATGGCAGAGCTCAGCTGTGTCCCATCGCAGCGGGCCCGCCTGAAACCCCAAAGATGCATATTTACCTTTGGAGCAATCAGAAGACAATGTAAAGTTAAGACCCTGAAGAGGTGAGGTATTGGTTTTGTTTGTTTTGAGAGAGGCAGCATGCACGTTACTCTAATGCTTCCCGCAGAATGGATTTGGTTACTGCTGGAACCCAGCCACGAAACCAGGCACTGGGGAAACAAAGCAGTACTTGCTCTGCTGCTCCAAGCTTGTCCTTTTCACTGTCATAAGGAAATTCTGAGACCCAAATATTTCACATCTGAAATATGATGAAATTCACTTTGAAATCATCCTGATTTGACCTAAGAATTACTGCAGGACTTCAAAAGCCACGGAGATG
Organism: Oxyura jamaicensis; assembly: GCF_011077185.1. Classification (NCBI taxonomy): domain Eukaryota; kingdom Metazoa; phylum Chordata; class Aves; order Anseriformes; family Anatidae; genus Oxyura; species Oxyura jamaicensis. The sequence continues at coordinate 13,026,020 of NC_048902.1, forward strand.
AAGCAGGTAGGTTTGGGGCTTGACCTCGTTCCCAGCAGCAGCGTGCCCACCACCAAAGAGCCATCCTTCACTTAGTGTTGGGAGGACAAAACGACTGCAGTAGCAAAACAACAAATTTCAGAGCTAGAACAGATGGTGAATCCACAAAGAAGGGAGGTTGGATATGGAGAAATAAGTTACATGGACTTAAATAAGATCATTGATTTACATTCATGAGAACAGACCTAGGGAAAAAAGGATTTGCCAGATGAGAACAATCAAGTAACTGCAGGAGGAGAGGGGACTGGTTCTCTATTTCTATATTTAGCATTATTTAGAAAAAGCAAATATGATAGAGGGTTCATCAAATAAGCACACAATACTTAAGTGAATTTACACTGAAGTGTAAATACAGGCTTGGGCATTCAGAAAGCTGACAAGTCAGTGCCCTGAGCAGAGCTGCCACACGCTGCAGGAATGACAAAGAACCAGGAAAAAAAAAAAAGTAGCAGAAGCAACAAGGGTAACAGATCTCAGTGTGAACAAATACAGGCTAAATTTATAACAGTTACATAAATTTTAAAAAGATGCGCAAACTCCTTCGAAAACGCCACCTTTAAAGTTGTAACAAATATTTTCCTCTGGCTTTTTCGAAGTACGAACGTTAGACAACTGCTCGTTTAAAACCAGACGCTCCACAACTTACCTTCCTGAAAAGAAGCTGTACGTCTTGTACTGCTGCACTGTATAAACAAAGTTAGCAAGTCGCACAGGAAAAACGGGAAGAAAAAAAGTTATTTACACTCTTGGAAGACCCATTGCATAACTTATCCAGCATATACAGCCACTCTTACAGTAACACCTTGGTAGCTCTAAAATATGCATAACAAGTTCTTGTAAAGGCCCACATTATACATTCAAATGAGTGAATGTTAGCAGTTTGCTGGAACAAGCTACTTTTTTAGCCCAATCCAAAGATTTCTCTTTCATAACCTCACATCATCCCCTTTTCCACTATCTAAAACTTCTGTTCCAACCCTTTTTTTTTTTTTTTTCCTTTAAACAAATGGGGACCTGAAACCCACTGTCTTCTTATTAGCAGTTTAATGAGTTGGCCACAGATATTTTTAAACTAATAGTTCTAATGCTGGCAGGCACTGGTACTATGAAACACCTGAAACAGTGATACCTTGATACAGGGGACCACTTCAGCTTATAGCATAAAGAAGCTCACTATTATTTGCCTTCTTTAAAGGACGTGCCAGGAAATTATATAAAAAAATCACAACTCATCTAAGAACTATTCAATGGGAACAGGGCTACAACAAAAATTGTTCAAGGGACCAAAGAGGTCAACAGATAATTGAATTAGAAGAAAGTGAAAACCCCAGTGGATCACTGATAAGTCATTAACATCCTAATTAACAGTAAAATATTTGTATTTGTTCAATATAGACAAATCCTGCAGAGCAAAATAGGCAATGCAGAAGCCAGAAATACAGGAAGGTATTTGTGAGCATTACAGTTATGCAGAAATATGAACAAATAAAGGATAGTAAAAAGGGAAATTCACATACAGTCAGAACACTGAACTTGGGCTGCATGTGCAGTGACCCTGGGACCAATGTGACAATGTTAAATTCAGATTTGGGGATCTCATTAACAGATGAATACTAACAAAAACAAAGCAGATTCAAGGACAAGTCACAAAATTACTACTACTTTAACTCCCGCAGTCATAAAAAAATAAAATAATAGGGAAGAAGATGTTAGTAGCTGTTTCTTGAAACAAAAGGGGTCCTGAGGAGAACAACATTGTACACTGAAGTTTTCAGAGCAACCCAAAGTTCAGCTGGGGTATCAAAAAACATTGCCTAGCAAGTAAAAATTCCTCAAGCCACTACACGGGAAGGCTTACACACTTGAAGAGTACCTGGAGTGCCTCCTGATAGCGTGGTCATCCCAGCTTTGCTTCCACTGAGCTTAAGTCTCAGCAAGAAACGAACACATTCAGAAATGAGAAAACTACACACTCACCTTGGATCTACAAAGGTGCACAATTAAAAAACAAATCAGATGTAACTGAATATTTATTTAAAATACAGGACAGAAGAGACAAGGTTGAGGTGAAGATTAGGCAGAACCTGCCAGTTAGGGCTGGAACAGTCACCAAGAGAACAGGCGGGTACCCTGGTGCTTGGGGCATTTGGGCATCTAACACTGACCGGACAACGCAGGTGCAAGCACCCAGAGTAACAAGCCAAATGATGTGCAGCAGTGACAGGTGTCCTCATTTACCCCCTACCCCCCCCCCCCCCTTTACAGTAATAGGACCAAGCCAATAGCCAAAGACACCAGACACACTCGCGGTGCCGACAATTAACTGCAGGCCTGTTGCAAGGTCTCATGACAACTATGCTCAGACATTTCTTCTCGGCCGTGACTCATGTATTTTTGTTATTTAAAAAACAGCTGGACATAATTTAAAAATAATCTTTTTAAGATTTGATCTACATACCATATTATGTAAAATGAGGCTTTCTACTTTAGCATAGTTTTTCCTTGGAAACAATGAATTAAATAATGACATTTAAGTACATTTTGTTCTTTTTTTTGGTATGAAAATAAGATTCAAAAATGCAGCAAGATCTAATCCATGCATCCTTTATTCCATTACAACCACTGTGTTGCATTCTAGCAACAGGACACAAACTGCAATCAATCGCGATCAATTTATACAACAATCTGAGGCTTACAGTACATTTAAGGCCTTTAAATTTGGAAAAATTAGACCTATGCTAGTAGTGTAACAATTACATGTTTTGCATTTCTGATGCATAATCTGTGCGATTCCAGTGTCAAAGAATCAAATTACTCCTAAACTAAAAAGATCAGCTCAATGAAAATTTAGTTACATAAATTCATCAAAACATAAATGTGTAAATTTTTTGTCCTGGAAACTTTATAAAACTTTAATAGCAAAATAATATAGGGATAAAAACATATTTTAACAAAATGTATTCAATCATATACAAACCAGAATTTCGCAGTTTATTGTAGCTAGACTTAAATTAAAACTACCAATTAAGAATCTATGCACAATGTAAATTCAAATATGTACAGTACTTTTAAAAAGTCTACAGGAATGCTTTACAGAAGGAAATGTCTGTTATGGCTATTATTCAGACCATCTGAATATTAAAATGAGTTTTCTAGTAGTAAATTTACACATTTATTTTTAAACAAAAGCAATTTTGTCCATAGTTCCTTTGAGAATATTCCAGTTATGTTTATACAAGGTAATGGAGAAGTCATTACAGAGTTTAGCCCCATATAGTAGTTTGTTTATTATCAGGAAAAAGTATATTTAAATAATTTACTTGGGAAGATCAGTAAGTTAAAAAAAGAACACTAAAAGGGAGGAGGAACTTCATCACAATAACTTTCCAGTTACAATACCACAGCTAGAAACTTTACAAAGAAAGTACTCCCTTAGATTGAACCCATGGCTGATTGTTTAGAAGAAGCTGTAGCTCATAACAGTTATGTTCTACACATTGAGAACATTGGAAAAAAAAAGTCTTTGTAGGACAGAACTATAAACAATCAGAAGTGAGACAGAAAACTGATCTTCAATGAATACAGCACTAGGTAAAAAGTGTCCCCATAAGCAGCTAGTATTCCCCACTTCCTTCAGGGCAATGAAGCTAAAAATTGTTGGAATTACAGTAGTTGACCATATTGTGTGCATTAGTAGAATAGTTTCCAGATATAAAAGACAAATTTCATCAGATGTTTGATTAGAACACCCTAAATACAGGGCATTTCTTCATAGTATAAAGCTATTACAGCTATCCAGTTAAAGCATGTGCAAAAACAGGTAATTTCTTCCGTTCACAGTAACTGAGGTAAAATCAGGTAGGCTTCTTCAGGAGTTGGGAAGTTCATGAGATATGAACTGTTTTAGTCTCTCTAAGTACTGTGCATAAAGCTCTATGTCATTATGCCCAGCCCCTTCCACCCAGAGGGGCTCTACTGCTCGTGGACATCGCTCGTACATTGCCAGGCCGTGGGAGAAATCGATCACCTCATCTTCGGTACCATGGATTACCAACACAGGAGAGGTTACCTTAGATATCTTGTCAATGCTGGGGGATGGAAAAGGAAAACAGTGCTCAGTTTGTGGATTTAATTTTCATACAATTAAAGAAAGCTAGCTTAACAACTGGCACACACTCTGCTTACCACCGTGTGTTTTTAAATAGATACAAAACCTTGAAATTGTGCCCAAGTGATATGAAACAAGGCTTACTCCCAAAATGCATGAGCCTGTGCTACCCTTACTCCGTCAGCTCTGATGACAAGAGGCTCGAATGGGCAGCAGTGCAAATAAAGTCTGGCACCCAAAACACCAACCAATGGTGTACCTATCAAAGAAACCACTGTGGAAAGCTGGTGAGAGGCAAATCAGATTCCATGAGATGTGTTACCACTGTGGACTCTTTGTATTACACATTATCACCTTCCAATATAACAGATTAGCAACCAGTTAACTACATTCCAGTTATAAGACTTCATGCAAAAAGAGTCAGCTCATGACGTTTGAACCTGTCTTTAAACCCCCAAACAAGGGGGGAACGAGATAAAGAAAAACAACCCATTCTTTGTACTGATTGTCTAAGTTCAAATGGCCATAGAGAAAACTGGGAAAACAGCATGATACGAGGACATTTAACTGCAAGCCCAATGAAACTCACACGGGATTTTGTTTCATGCCGCTGATTTCTTGTCCCACTCCAAAAAGCGGCCTTAAAAGCAAGCTGTTTGAGTCACATTTTGCAGGCCAATACACCTAGTGAATGCCTCGCACAGGAGAACAGGGGCAGAGGAAAGCGAAGAGTGACAAAGGCACCCTTACACCTTTGAGTTCAGACCAGAAATCCCCAATTATGAAGCATACTGGTAGCATATCAACATATCAAGGTGGTAAACAGCAGCTTCTTCCGCCTGCCTTCACCCAGGCACCAACCTATACTTCCATCAGCCGTTCCACATGGGTAGCTACCTGTAACTCCAGACCAGTGCACAGGCTCCATGTGCTTATGTGCTCAGCTCCCCACCACCTCCACTTATATCAACAAAAAGAGGAATTGGCCAATAATGAAACTATGCTTTGGCTCAGGACATAATGTAGAATAGGGGATGAGCTGGGGGGAAAACGAGCATCAATAATATTTGATTTGATGGGAGGAAAATTTTATTTCTTTACACTAATAGAATGTATTTGGATTTTCCTGTCCTGAAGAGAGAATGTGATTTTAGTAAGACTTAGAGACTTTACAAAGCGACCAGACTAATTGCTTAGGATGATTACAAATACAGATGCCAACATACGCCGATTTAAAAACAGGTTTAAAGAAGATTTATAAAAATATAAAGTTAATTAAAAATTAAGATGTAAACTGAAGCACTAAACCTCATACACACATCTCAGCATTCAGTATTCTACAGAACAGCCATTGGTATTCCAGTAAACAGCTGAGTGTAAACACATTTTAGTCTCTATACCAATACTTCCTCGAAAAACAGATTTTGTGTTATTTAAAATTAAAATGCAGCCTATTTCACTTCTCCTGTCTGGAACCTGAGTTGCATGCAACTGTGCTGAATACAGAAAAATATCCCAAGAACTTGAGACACAGAATAATGCAGATTTCCTCCCCCAGCTATCATCCCCAAATTAGTACAATAGCCAAATGTAATACTTCATAATGAAAATGCTAAGTAAACTGAAGTCTTAAGCCCATGAAGGGTCTGTCCCTGAGTTCCATGATATGACAAGACAGGTCAGCCACATACAGTTACAGAGATATTTCCATATCATTTGAGTGGCTACAAACTAAGATCTCATTTATTGTACGAAACCAGGAAACCCCTTTCCCTACAGTATTTAGATACTGAAACTATTTTTCCCCACATATATTCACAGACCATTAAGCTAGATATTTGTATTTTGCAGAAAATTGGAAAGCGTCCCATTGCCAACTCAGCGACTCATAAGGCAGCATTTAAACTGCACGTTGGACTTACTTAGTATTCTCAGCCATACCACTCTGCAGCTAGAAAAATCTACAGAGACCACATTCTCACGGAGTCCCAACATAAAATGCACATAATAGCAATTCACCGGAGGTGCACACAGAACTATTTTGTTTCCTGCTGTGAAGACAGACAGTTGAGCTGTACACATTCATGAAAACACACTGCTGTTTATTTTCATTGCTGACAGTGTAAGTGAAGTCAGACTGACAGCAATGAGCAGCTCACTAGGTTAAGAACAAAATACTCAAGAGCTACAGTGCATCTGTTGTCAGTGCCCCCCCCTTTTTTAAAAAAAAAAATCCTTGATTTGGCTGCTATCAGCTAATCACTACTAGTTTTGGGATCACAGCTATTATTAAGGCTTTGTTGTTTTCTCTAGCAGAAGCATTTGGAAATACTGGGTTTAAGGTTTGAGGATGATGAACAAGTTTGTGTAAAACAATTTCAAATTCTGATTGCACCTTCAGCAATTTACATTTTTTATCTTATTTGGAAGAATGCAAAATTTAGGGACTGGACAGATACTGTTACAGCCACAGTTACTTCTGGCTGTTTAGGCGTGGGTTTACAGCTACGGTTTTCACCCTCCCCCACAGTCTAATTTTAATCTGTTGTAACCGGAATAAAACAAACATGACATATGCTATGAGCATCTCCTACTATACTCATTGCAAACATGACCTTCTGAAGCAAAGTCAGGTTTGCACAAGGTTTCAGTGGGTCCTCTGCTCCTCCTTTGCCCTTCCATGGACCACTTTGCTTTTTATCTGTCCTTCCCCTTACTCCCCCCAAGCCTGTATACACTGCTCTAGAGACTGGCTCCCCTCTCACATTCCCAAACGTCCAAGTCCCACAGATAGCTTTGTCATTGTCTTGATGCAGGACAATGATCACAAAAATATCTCAATTTTCTAAACAGTAATCCACTTCTGGCAATACTTGAAGTGTAACTGTTCAAAGACACAACAACAAAACATCTGTAGGAAATTAGTACGGCTAAGCTCAAATGCTAAGATGCACAATGTAGAATTTACTAAAGTCTTAAGAGTCATTAGACAGTCACTTAGACAGTTACTAGATATACATTGGCCTGCACCATGTGGCTTATTTACTGGTTGTGAGAAAAAAAAAAAAGTTATGAAATCAAGAAAATGTTTTGTCCTATCACCATTACAAAAAATGATTTTGTAAATTTCCATGCAATAAAAGGTAAGCCCTTTCAGCGGGAAAAAAAAAAAAAAAAGCACTGGAACGGAATTTTTGGGTCCCTGCAAACATGTAGAAATACTAAAAGATTCCTAAAACGTCTGCTATTCCTAGAACATCATCTACTATTCCCAAATATTGGGATACTCCTTGACTTGGAACTGTTGCAATTTTAAGAGAGACACTACACTAGGCTCTAGAGACAAGTGTTTTATCTTGAAACCAGATGTTCATACTTTTCTATATGTAAAATACTCCAGAGCTGCTAAATCAAAGCTGAGATTTTAAGAGCGTACATTAATAATTTGTTAGTCATTAGTCTGAAGGACTTGCTAGGACATTATCAGTTATTAAGCTACCTATCCAAACTTGAAGGTAGAGAAGTCCTGATTTTAACAACCCATAACAAAAAAAAAAAAAAAGGAGAAAAAAATAGTTGCAGACACTAAGACTTATTTGTGTGTTAAGCTATCAGTTTGAGACTGAGAGCAGCCTGCTCACGTGGTGAATCTCTACTTTGATTTAGAAGGTAAGCATACATAAAATTTAAAATACAGGTCACGGTTCAATAAAGTTCCCCAGAAAGTTACATGGCTAGTTCTTTTTAAACACCTGAAGAACACCTTCAGTATAGAACAATCATCTTCGCAGCGTTTATACATACCTTGGAAAAGCATCAAAACAATAGGTTTTCCTAGTGTCGGGAAAAGCTACCCGTAATCCAGACATCAAAGGAGAATGAAGGATTACTGCTGCGCACTCGTACCGAGATGCCAGGTCTACTGTAGGGACAGTACCAATACTCTGACCATACAGAATAATGTTCTCAGGACTAACGCCATACCTGCAGAGAAAATAAGTATCAATTTAAAAAACATATTTTGCATCATAAAGGCAAAAGACAACAAGAAAAAAAGTGGAGGATGTAAAATGCATCAAAGAGAACCACAAAGCACCCCTTCCATCCATTGAACTTTAAAATCCACTCCTAGGAGACATGAATTTACAAGCTTAAACTTTAAAATAGAACAGTAAAGTAAATATTCAATGTATTGCACAGGGTGAAGAAAGCTATCCTCAAAGGAGGAATGTCAGTTTGTTGATCTGCACCATTTTCATGAACACCTCTTATCTTTCCATTCTGCAGCACAGCGAATTATAAATTAGACTTCTCCCTACCTAGAGTCACTTCCAGGAATCTAAATTAGGTATTCTGGAGGCTGACAACCTTTCCACCATTAAACAAAATAGTTACTCCTTTGACACTCCTTTTTTTCAACACAGCTGAAACAAAAAGACCAAACTGCATTATTAGTGTAGCTGAAGATGCCAAAAAGCATAACAACTTGAGAGGATAATTTGGTTCATTTTTCAGTTGTTGATTGGTATGAGTTACTCATCATTTTTCTTTTCCTGATTAAAATATGATGCGGAGCTTATTTTGCAATTATAAAGACATGTCATTCCATAATTCCATCATTCCATAAAATTCAGGGTTCAAAGGGAGACTTGGATGGCTCTCAAATATTTCTATCTAGCCTGTACGTTGTCCTAGCTTTTTCGCTGTGCTTTTTCACAGAAGTGACTAAGAAACTAAGTTAATAACATCAATTTTAAGTATGCAAAATATAAAGGAATTTGGAAACAGCACAGGAGGAGGTAACAGGGTAGGGTAGGAGGAACAGTACAGTAGTATTTGGTCACTACAACTTGTTAAGAAAGCTACAAAGCAAAGCTATTTCTCGGTTATAGATTATTTATCCAGGTTTCTACATCTAACTCAATTTTCTATTGCAAGCTATATATAGAATAATTGATCGGGAAGAGAACACATTTCTATTTGAAGATAACTTGCACTGAACACATCTTTTTGCCAGTCTACACTGTCTACAGTCCTACTGCCACTGCTATGACAATGAAAATCAAAACCTACAGTTTAGCCTATTACTAATGTACTCCTGGGAAGTTTTGACAAGCTGATAAACATGTTTGACAGGACTTAATAGTACCTGACTTTCAAGCAGTCAAATGATTGGGTACTTGCAAAAGAGATAATAAAAAATACAGTAGAAGAATAATCCGGCCCTGACCATCCAAGTACAGACTGGCAAGATTGCCTGTTTTTATCATGAAGTAAAATGAGGCTGGATTGTAGATTCTGTGAAATTAGAATTTTCTTAACATTTCCATGCTGCTGAGCATAAGGGTGCTTTTGGCATCTACTGTAATATGAATAAGCATCTGTATAAAAATATCTCCCTGGAGTAAAATTTTATCCTCTTGGTAACCAAGCAGCAGCTCACGTTGGTGGTCTATCACCACAGCCATGGCCTGATGTTTTTAAAGAGATGCTGTAAAGCTCTTTTAGGAGAATTTTTTCCTTCTTACTGCTAGAAACAGTCCAGCACACAGTAGAGCCTGACTGGTTTTGGTATGCATGTTAGCAGAATCTCAGAGCAAAGCCTTGTCCTCACAGACGACATTCCAGCTGCTGGGTGGCGGGTCAGAAGCATGCACCTTTGGAGGCTGAATATGGAAACTGTGCATCCAATCCGCTGACTTACCAGCTGTTGCATCATATTAAAGAGGAGCAGGAATGCATCAACATCAGGAAATAAAACCAAACATGACCTGAACAAAATGTAGTACTTCAGTGAGGAAAGAACAGCATTAATATTGGTAGGTTTTGCAGAACCATCTTGTGCTCCAATATATTAAGTGTAAAGTCCTATCTCTAAAGGATTCACAGTCTATGGAAAGTAGAGAAAAAGATGTTTGAATTATAATCACAGGATAATAGGACAGCATAAGGCAGCCAGAGAATTCCTTTAACACAATTGCCTTAGCACTGCAATTTTCTTCAATTCTGTTTCTTTCTAGCACACCTATTGCCATAGCAGCAAGCTGCTCAACCTGCAGTATAAGCTGTTTTCAGAAACAAAACACCAAAAGCAGTGAATACAAAGAAAATCAATCTTACTGGCATAATATGAAACTGGAAGACAGATACAGTCTAAAGCGTCATAAACAAAATCAGAGATCTCTAAATGTAAAGAACCCTTTCTTCACCGAAGCACTACAACTAATCAGTATTTAACTCTTCAGAAAGGAAACACGGTGATGTTCACAAAACAATTCTTAAGAGTATGGGACATTGAGTGAGTACATGTTGCAGCCTATCATTAAGTTGAACGTCTTTTCTATTTTGTACTACTACTAACGGGCAACTAAAAGAATCTCTTGGACTGTTTCAGTCAGGGGCAGTCCAACTTTCCAAGCCAGGAGAGTTACTGTTACAGATTTATCTTTCTAAGCCCTTTCCCATTAGACCATCGATCAGAAGGTGACACATCAAACTTACCACAAACATCAGCAGAAACATCTACATGTAAAATTTATTGCAAGGCCAAAGGATAGCCGACAACTCGCAAGGAAGGGCCATGAATAATTGACACACGCGAGGCCCTGGGAGCTGAAGGCCGCGGCCTGGCACCGGGGCGCTCGAGGCCTCACAGAGGCTGCCCAGCCGGCGGTGACTCAGCAAGGAGCGCTTAGCTGAGGAACCAAACAGCCCAAGGATTTTGTCCTTAAAGCACAATATTCTTCTGAGAGGAGGCTGGGCTTCTCCTTGCTCCACCAGCTCCTTTGTGGTGTTAAAAGATTATTGCTGCTGGGAACAGCGATACTGAAAGTGAAGTGGAAGAAACAAGGTAGCGGAGACACGGGTAAGAAGAAAGCAGTGAAATGGGGACTAAGTGACATACAAGTAAGGGAAAAAAGTGAAAACAGCGAAAGCACAAAGCAGAAGACACTGAGCAGAGAGGAACTGTTAGTCTGCTCGCCTATTAAGGAAAAAGTCTTTCCAGAAGCTAAACAGCAGCTCCTAAAAATATCTTTCTCGAAAGGAGGGAGCATTGGTCTCTGTGGAAACAGTGCTCAAGCGGAGGGATGGCGAGGCCCCAGCCAAACCGCGGGGCTCAGCACTGGCACGGCGAGGTGCCTTGTGGAGACAGCCTCCCAGCGAGGCAGGAAGCAATCCCAGCACCTGCAAAACATCCATTTGACAATAAAATGAGGGAACGAAAAAGAAGAAGCGAAAGTCAGTTGCTGAAGAGTGTGAGGCTACTGCTTTTTAAAAGGTGTGTTTCTGCTTTCCCAAGCCACAAACATTTATCAGGCGGCAAAGTTCTCCAGTGCAGCCTGCTCCCAAGAACCCACACGAGTAGATTATCTGGATTATGGATTACATTTCCTAGGTGTACTGGAAAAAGCAAACAGCCATCTTCACAAACAGCACAGCTCCAGGCACCTACAGATTGCCAGCTCAAGCCAGGTCGAGCTAAGGCATCAACACACCCCACAGTTAATAGTAACACTGTTTGTTTTGTTCCCTTCCCTCCCTTTATTCCCTCAATTTATATAAATAGGCTAAAAGTACACCATTTACAGCAATTCTGGTTCCCCTCTGCTAGCATGAACCATATTCACTTAAACTGGCCATTAAGAATCCACATCCCTGACTTTCCCACTTATTCCTGGGCAGACTAATATGAGATTCCAGTCACAGCAACAGGACTTCAGCTTTGAGTGATACTGACAGACAGTTTACCACTGCTATTTTCACTCTGTTGCAAGCATTAGTGGCATGTGGCTGCAGGGACTACAGAAGTGCCATATACCCCAACCCTGCCATGCTTGTGGCCAAAGCTACAGTATCCCTGCCAGTCCTCCGAGGCGCTAAATACATATTCATTAATGAGGGCAGTTCCTTCTTTCAGGCTGAATCAGTGAAGTTAATCACCTCTTATTTTCAGTTTTGAATTTTTATGGTATTTGCTGGCCCAATATCCCTTACCTAAACTGGAAAGCACATAGAGCCGTGTGGATATAGCTACAGCAGCAAATCCAAGTTTTCATGCTATTAAAAACCAGTTGCAGTAGCTCTATCTAGACAGAGAACACCACAGAAGTGTTTTGAATACACAAAACCCATTCCTAATGCTGTTAAGACTTACGGTTCCACCAATACCTGACTAAGGCAGCTACTGGTGATCAAGTTCTTCCTCACAGAGTTTTTAAAGAGAAATGGCCAGAAAAAATAAGGTACTTTGCTCATGTTCTATAAGAAGACTGAGTATAAAACTGTGCATTTCCCCTCTCAAGGGAAACACCACAATGAAAAACACGTAAAGGGAAACCAGCATATACCTGGAGTAACAAAACTTCATGCCACATTTGGAAACAATAGTGACTTCAAGTATTATTTTTTTTCCTATAACATACATGTGCTCAGATATAATAAGATCTTCGTAGGCTTCACTGCAATACTGTTCCTCCCTCTGTATACAAATCCTTTCAGTTTCCCCATAAATATTTTAAACATGTACTTTACAAAATGGGGCACTACAATCATTTGAAAGAACAAAGAAAACACTACAAATTACTCTTACAATTTTAAATTGAAGAAATCTTTTTGAAAGAACAAGTTATCACTACAAGCTATTAAATACTAGGAAAAACTACGTATGTGGCATATTTTCATTTGTCACAATGTACTTTTCATTTATTTTTCAAAACACATTATCTCTAAATCGCATAATCCAGAGAAATTTAGATTGCTTGTTAGGAAACACAAATATGTTTTTCTTTAGCATCATTATACACTTCCATAAGATCTACGGTTTCAGAAATAAGTTTGTTTGTTTAATTTTTTAATAATCTGGTATGAACCTGAAAATCTAATTTGTAGTATTGAAAGAAAAAAAAAAAAAAACAAAAAACAAAAAAACAAACCCACATGCAAACTGCATGTTGAATATGAGATTAAACTGTGGGATCTTTATGTTTAAAAAAAATAATCAACAAGAGAGGCTTGGTCAGTAAGTACTCTAAGTATTTACGTTATCAGAACAAAACACTGAATTTCACATCCTGGTTCAGCAAGTGCCACTCCCGCATCTCAGCCAAAACACCACAGAAATCACAGCGGGTTTTCAGCCTAAATGCCAACGCTGAATTGAAAGCAAGACTTTAGATTAAGCATTTTTGTGTCAACCATAACATCAACTGTAAAATGAGAAAATCAGAATTATTTCACAATTCACATGAAGCCCTGGCACACAGCTAGAGTCCCTCTGCCAGTTTCTCACTCAATTTTCCTTGAATTCACATGAACGTAGATCTAAAATTCTTCACTGTTTTCATAAGCACAATAGACATTGACACTGATTCTTTAAGTTATGTGATGTCTTCCTCCTCTACCTTTTTCCTGCCCAATTCGAAGTACAATGTGATTCAAGTTCACGTGTAGGAGACTTTCAGTTCACGTTTTCATTGTAGTAGAAGCCAGAAACAGTTTGGATAGTATTCTGGCTTATGAAACTGCAAGAAAGAGACAATTTGTTTTGGCATATTTCCCAGCACACTGTCACAGGAGCAGACAAGTAATTCCACAAATGTGTTCACACTCAAAATAAGTTCAATGGTTGCCAGAAAAATTTAATCAAGGAATATGCCACTGTTTTATATCACTATTATTTTACTGCCGCACCAGAGTCATTTGCTTATGCTATGGAGAAACCCCAGCACTGATCAATACATGTTAACACTGGAGTTACAGAACAAACCTACAACACCTGAAAACGCCTTCTTAAAGGTTATTTTAGAAGTTCACTACTTGCAAATACCACAGCATAGCAGGCAACTGTGGCGCTAATCCAGTCATACAGCAGCTCTTCCCCCCCCCCCCTTTTCTCTCCATATAAATCAGTCAACCACAAAGAAGCAACTTGGCTTCCTCCAGCCACTTCTGTAAGATGATCAGCTGTGCTGCAGTAACGTGCACCAAAGCATGAACTGCCACATCTGCCTCTTGGTTACTGCCCTGTGATAACTGGCTGTTTTTAAATATTGAGAACCATGCCCACACCAAGCGTATCAGCCATGACAAACCCAGGTGATCTGCACAGCGCTGAGTGGTGAAGCCACAGCAGGTTCAGCCCTGAACAAGTAGGGCAGGTGAAGAAAGGCGATTTTGCGGCATTCTCTGGCACAAGCTGTAATGAAATCACACATTAATTGAATTACACTGAATTGTTTGTTACCAGATCTACTTGGAGAGAAGCCTGCAAGTGTAAAATTAGGGGCAAAATGTTTCAGTAGTTTCTAATCATTAACCAGATATATTTCTAACAGCAGTCTCAAAAGCCTGACAGCAGCAGCAGTGTAACTGCTCCCCACCTCCCAGCCTCCATCCAGCCCTTCCCCACTTCCCAAGCACCGTACTGCCACAAGCACTCACACTGAACTGACAGAACTGAAAATCTCCTCTTTTTGCAGAGCTTTCCCTGCCCAGGTTAGTTCAAGCATGATGTAAGATGTGGAAACGAGCACCTGACACTGAAGTCAGGCAGAAGGATGGTAGTAACTTCCACTTATTAAGCAAAGAAAATAGCCTTTGTTGGACCAACAAAAGGGGGAGGGGAAAAACAGACAGGTGAGCTTTTTCAGCAAATGCTGTTCTTCAGGTGCTGTGTGATGTCTTTCTCTTGCCCCAGTAGTACTAATTGCTCTAATGATCACTATTACCTCTACCAACTAACCTGCCTTATGTCCTCACACCCATATGGTTGTAACAGCACTAGCACAAAATCAGCTTATGCAGTACCACTGCATAGCCACAGCTTAATTCAGAGGCTAACTCATTCCTTGACAGGGTATAATTGGTTAAACCAGTTCTATACTGAAAGAAAGAGAATTATGGTAGACCCCAAGTTCAACACAAGCCCGTGTCATACTGTAACCACAGTACTTAAACGTGCCAGATGTTCAGATAAGAGATTTTGCCTGGTTCACTCAGAACTAGGGGGTTCTGGTTCTCAGCCAAATTACTGCATCCCATCTCCAGAATCTCATGGCGGAAGAGAGGTGGAGAGTTCAGAGAGGAGCAGCAAGAACAACCAGGTATATAGGGAAAAATTGTTTAGAGAACAAAGATTTGTTTATTCCAATGGAAAGAAGGCTTCAGAAATGCATGACAGGTTTCAAATATGGAGGAGGCAGCTGCAGAGATGAAGATGCAACCCACTCTGCCTAGTTTGCGTAGAACGAAATGGAAAGGGTGGAAAAAAAATGCGGCAAAGAGGTTTAGGTTAGTCGTCCCCCCCCCCCCCTTCCCACATCCTTTTTATCTGAAGAAGCACTGTAACAGACAGCCAATGAGACAGAACTTTCTTGATTTAATGTTTGCGAGAACAGGTCAACCATCCACCTACCAGCAGGAATAGGTCAAAGATAATTAGTCATGGCTTGGGAATGAATGGTACACTTAAGGACTCCTCACCTCCATTTTCTGCACTTCAGGGCTCAGTGGGGTTTCCCACTAAATATAAGACTAATGTGTTTTTTGTAAAAAAAAAAAAAAAGTACCGATTACTGCTTGGCATAAACTGAACAAATTTTGAAAGCTCTACACAGAGTAGCTTTGGGGTGGGGGTTGATATACTATTTTTAAATAAATTCCTTAGTATAACAGCTCCTTTTTTTAAAAAAAAAGCCTTTTTTTCTTATTTCCAAATACATTAAGTTACTTTGTGTTCATCTGGCTTAAGCACAGGCCCCTGGAGATGTCACGTTTTGAAGTGGGAAACGCCTTCCCCTCATTTTTTCCAGCTCTACCAGCATAAGTATGTTCCTTCTTCCCCTTTGCCACCTGTATGGTAGGAGAACTTCATACCACGCCATGAAGCACTTCCACAGGCTCGTCTTGCACCACGTTTCTGAGCCATCTTACCACCACCCTGCTGCCAGCCCAGCCACAGCTCCGCACCCTGGCAGGCAGCGGCTCCTGTCTGCAGCCCGTCTGCTGTTACTCATAAATCAGGCTCTGTCCTCACACCCATGTATAGCTCATGATCTCACAGCAGAGACCATTTAACAAATGCAGTAAGACTGCACCTATCCACTTGAATTTTTTGAGCGATTTTCATAACATAGGCAAAAAGAGAAATGAATGAGAGAAAGTAATAGCTGGTGGTATGCCTCATCAACTAGGAAAGACTTCTGCAAATCCAGATTCTGGAAGAAGCCTCCTCCAAGCTAGCTGAGCAGTAGCAAAGTGGGATACAGAAGACAGAATGGGCAGAAAATATATACTCTGTGCCTGATGATTTATTTATTTATTAAGGAGCTACCAAGTAAGAACCCCTTTGTTTTCTCTTGCACTGAGAACTCAATTGTATTTATAACACGACACCCCCAGTAACCTAGAATACTGAACCGGCGTTCCGTTTC
This sequence comes from Oxyura jamaicensis, assembly GCF_011077185.1. Taxonomy (NCBI): domain Eukaryota; kingdom Metazoa; phylum Chordata; class Aves; order Anseriformes; family Anatidae; genus Oxyura; species Oxyura jamaicensis. The sequence goes on from NC_048902.1 coordinate 13,042,598, forward strand.
TGTTAGGATGCTTGTTTGTCTCCACATGAACTAGCTGTTATCTATGAACAAGGCACAGATTTGAAACCACTGCTTCTGCAGGACTGGGATTTTTTTTCCCTACAGATAACAACTTAAGCTATGAGGAAATAAAGATATTTCAGTACATATACGTTGAAATTTAAGCAGAACTGGTAAAATGGGCACACTGACACAAGAGAACAGAGTAACTTTACCTCTACAATCATTTTGTACTGAGAGAAAGTTAGCAAGAAGGCCACTGATGATCAAAACCAGACTTTTCTAGAACATCCAAAAACCATGAGCAATGACACGGCCAAGCGTTTACTTGAACTTCTACCTTTATCATTCCACTATTTGATGACAGTAAGGTAACGCTCCAGTATCAGTGTGCGTTCATACAATGAGAGGGAAGGATCACTCTCCTGTCAAGTCCCACGGTTTCTTTTCTTCAGTTTGCCTACTGATAAAGACCTTGACTAGTCAAGAGAGCAGGACAGAACAGCAACTTGGGAAGTCAAGAACAAACTACCGCGATTCCAAGGGCACACAGTGACGTTGTCTTCTGCTCACAGGGAAACCATAACAAAGCTTTAAAATATATATATTATTACACACATACTCCGCATAGAACAAAAAGAGAAGCAGTAACTCTAGGTAGCACAAAAAGCTAACCTACCAAACTGCTAGAGAAAGGCACAGCAATAGCTCTGACAGAAGAACCTAAGCCTGCTACAGGTCGCATTATGACAGTTTTCTTGTTTCTCAGCCTTGTGTTTTTAAATGACTTTGAACAATTAGCAGAGCTTTCTGACCATGGTGCCCTGCAACTGAAGAGTGACTTCAAAACACTTCAAAGATTTCAACCAACCTCTCATGTGTACTCATTGTGAGGGCAGAGTGGTTAAAAATTTAGCCGGTGTAGAAGTAACTGTAAAATTAAAAAAAAAACCTTCCTTGCAGGAGGTAACAGTATTTAGGCATGAGGCATCACCCTCTGGCTTCTTAAAGAAGCCTATAAACTAGAACACAGATGTGTTTTTTTATTCTTTTACCTTGTGCCTTAGTTAAAAGGGACACACCTTAACACACTCATAGCACTCGTGATTTTTGAGACTGTCCTTTTTGGCGTTTATTTTATCTCCCTTCTCACAGGTGCAAATACGATCAAAACCACCATAAACTGAGAGACCAGTAACTAGTAACGATTGAAATAAGAGTTAAACACATACATACGGGTGTATTTTTCCTTGCTTTAACAACTTGAGAAATCAATTATAGCTCTGAAGCCAGCACTGCGTCACAAGGCAAAGGTTCTGAAGACACACACGTACTGTCTACTATACTTAGTTTCTTGCTTCTCCCAAATTCTCTAACAGCAGTCTCGATTTACACCACTTAGGTGTAAAGCAGAATGGGTAGATGGCATACTAGGACACAATGGGACACAATGGGTAGATGGCATACTAAAGTCAATCTCTCAGTCCAGTTAGTTTAAAAATAGTGTTGGAGTTACTTCAACTTAGTATACTGCATTTAATTAAGGTGCTTCATAGCAAATAAACATGCAAGAGAGAAGTATTAAGTTTTATTCATCAAAGACAAGGAACCTTTACTGGCCACTAAAAACTATCTCCATTGACCACAGCATGAATAATTCACAAAAACTCTGCCAGCTATGTTCCATTATATACTCTTTACTGTAACCAGTGTACAAAATCTATATAGCCAGTCTCGGAGGTGCATTTAAATAACCTGATACAGCAGAGAAAATTCTGCTACTTACTCAGAGAAATCCAGTCTATAGCATCTTCTGGAGTGAGGAATTCATTATCCTCATCCCCAGCTTCTTTCTCTCTCATCTCTATCTTGCTAAGGTATTTTTATTTAAGCCGCATACTGCATACATCATGTTTTATAATACAGCAGAGCTAAGAGAGGTAAGTATAACTCACAACATTTTAAAAAGGCATTAAAAAAAACAAACTCAATCTTTTCCATGTAGCAAGAAGCCTGAGCTTTTCATTTGGGGTATCCTGTACCCAAAAGCTGAAAACAGACTGAAACAATGCAGTAAAATGCTCCCTAAAGTTGTATCTTATAAGGGCTGTTGCAGAACAACTCGTTGTTGTAAGAAAAAAAATATGAAGATATGCAAGTCCCTAGACACAGTATCTTTTTATATAAAGATTTCAGGTAAACCAAGTTATGTGGCAACTAACACAGAAACTGTTCTTGCAGAAGAAATCTCCTCCAATTCCCTAGGAAACAGTAAAAAAGAGTACAAATATTAACACTGGTTCTGCAGTCCCACAAGTTCTGTGCTTTCGTAACTGTTTCTTACATTTCAGCTTCTTCCAAACCAGAGAGCCTTGCCTTCTTCTGAGGCTGAAAGCTCAGAGTGAGCCAAGGCATCCTCTCCTGGCTCCCTCCAGAGTCTGGCTGCTCCAGCAGCCCATCACACAACCCTCCTCGCCGGTCGGGGCTCGGCACAGGGAGTCAGAGGGTTTGCAAGCCTGAGAGAAGCAAACTCACTGCTCTCCAACAGCTCCCAAAGCAGTTTTGTTCAGAAGCACTGTATTATTCTTTTAGTAGCCCCACCTGTTTGTCAGAGCACCTCTGTCACCTCAAACAAACCTCAGGCACTGCTCTTACCCTGACTTGGCCACATGAGGCCCTGAATTCACTTTTGTTGCATTCCCCTCCCCTCCTGTAACACCATGCAATATAGTTTAAGGCCATTCTACTGCCGCACTAATTACCAGGAGCTGCATCTATTCAAGTCTTAAGCCTCTGACTCATGCGCTGAGATTACTTATCTGAGAACCAGTACAGTAGCTTTTGACCCCAGCTGCTGCCTGCCCCACCCGCGTCTGATGTTTCTACCCTTTTACCAGCTCAACTGCACTCAAAGCAAAGGAATAATTGCTGAAGCATGCACTCTAGAATAGCCAAGCCAAAAAAAAAGAAAAAAAGAAAGGCACCGGTTTCCTTTGAACATGCCAGGCTGTAGTTTAAGTACAGTTATTACTGTACAGGAATATAAGCTGAACATCCTGTCCTCATGCAGGGTCACGCACAGATTCCTTCCCAAAACATATCCCTGCTATACATCTGTCTTAATTCAGAAGAAACAAACAAATATTTTAAAAATCACAGTTTTCCATCCTCTCTACCAATCAGCACATAGCTCATAAAATATAATTAAAAAGTGAACTAGTTAAAGCTGATGGCAGAAACAAACTTCACAGCAGCACTGATTTAACTGATCCCTCTTCATCAGGTAGATCCATCTCAAGGAAACAAGTCTGACCTTACATTGTAACCAAACTGCAAAGCTCACCTAAAACGTCACGCTTCCAGGTTTGCATAGCCGATCAGCTATACGCGCACACACAATGACTTAATGAAAAAAGCATCCCCTACATAAGGATCTTAAAACAGAAGCAACCTCTTGTGAAGGCAATTGTCTAGATGCTCCAGAACAATTAAATGGCTTTCCAAGCTGGAATGAATCCTTTGGAGACTAATATTAGGAAGGCTAAATAGGGAAAAAATAAAAGCAGATCACTCAAAAACTGATTTGTATAGCATAGGGTCCTAGAACTACATCTGTAGCTAGTCCTACCACTGAATTAAAATGAAACTAATTAGCTTTTTCTTCTGCCTTTTTTTTGTTTTTGTTAATTATTGCAGTACTTTTGCATTCTCTCACAATTATATCTACATTTCAGACTTAAGGATATTTCATCTATAGTTTTGACAAAGAGCCTTATGATTTCAGGTGATAAAAACAGGAGATCAACCCCATTAAATGACTAGCTTTGCTACAGTTAATTGATGTAACTTACAAACCACTGAACACGTGGCATTGATACAGTATTTTCCTTAAGTCACTCAGACATCTGTAATTATATCCAGAAAACAAGCTGACAAAAAAGATTCAAGCATTATCTCCATAATGCTGACAGAAGAGAACAAAGAAGTCGAACAGCCTCAGCAAACTGCAGGCGCTTGTATCTGAAATCCTATTAGAGCAGACAAAGTTAAAGCCATTTTCCCACTGTTCTTCAAAGATCCCTGGAAATCTGAATGCAGTCTCTCCCGCAGAGCACCAAAGCCGAAGTCCCAAGAGGATTACACCGGAGCTGGGATGGATAAGGACTTACAAGTATGTGAGCAGACAATCTGCACACATTGTTTCTGCCTATCCCAAAGCATTGTTTTAGTTCTGGTAGTGATTTAAGAGTCCCTGGTAGAAATGGGAGGAGAGGGCAGGAAGGGAGAACAGAAGATGAGGACAGCAGAGAGGTCCTGCTACAAAAAAATGTAAGTACCTATGCACTGGCCCAAGATTCCTAAAGAGAACTGACTGCAAATGGACGCATCTGTCCCTGTTAAATGAATATTTTATTGACAAGCATTATATGAAGATGACTCAGCTGGCAGTAGCGTTTCTCCTTCCCTTGCATACTTACATTAATATGCTCATGCACTACAGAAGAGCAAGCAAAGTTATTAAATAAGACTAGACTTCTCTCAGAGATATGCAATATCTCATGAACATTTAAGGGCTCAGTGCAGAAGCTAAGTGAAGTGTCATAGCCTGTTTTTTCAGGGGAACACACATCCTGCTTGGATAGCACTCTTAATTCTATGGAAATATTTCATGTTTCTTTGAGTTACTCTGAAACCAATTCCACAGATTTAAAGAGGAAAAGCAATGCTTCCTTTTGATCTAAAAATCTAAGCATTCAGCACTTCCTCTGCACTGACATGTCTTGAGAATCACAAACAGGAAGAAATCCTGCTTGGATAAATGACACTGTAACCTCTATTTTTCCCTACCCCCAGCCAAGAGCAGAAAGCATATCGGTTTTGTATGTGCTGCAGACACCGAGCTGTACTACAGCGTGAATTTGTATGTGCTTAGGCATTTGATTTCAAAGTGGAGAACATTCACAGCCTCACAGAGAAACACCACTCTCCTGCCTTCTCTGTTATCCATTCTCAGCCACATTTATTAAATATTCTAATAAATAACAAGAGTGCTAACTGCCAAATGGAAGAAGACAGTCATTTCATGAAACCAATCTATTACAAGAAAATATTTTTCCAACATCTTTTCAGAAACAATATCTCAGTGTTCTTTGTTTCTCACCATTTTTAGATTCTATTTTTGAAGTAAGGCATCAATTCATTTCTACTTTTTTGCTGTGGCACTCAAAATCTTATCTCAGGGCAGCCTATATAGAGTTATTCCAATGGAAAAAAGCAGTAAGGAGGTTAAAAAAGGATACTAACAGAAGCTTAGGAAGTGCCTTTAGACATAAATGGATCTTAAGCATTCATTTCATGTTGAGGATAAAGAACAATGTTCTTATACTACAAAAAACCTCCTTGTATCAACTACGGGTATCTTCTTAACTAATCTTCAAGAGAAAGTGTATTAATAGATACAGGGGTGGGAAGGGAAAAAAAAAGCAATGGCCTCCTGTAGTTTACATTAAAGTAGTATATAAATGCGAAACTGGAAATGATTCCAAAGCATCCTCAAGTTCTTCCATTCTCGTCACTCAAAGACGGGCTGACTTGACTCTACCAGGATTAAAGACCTGTTGCTCCCCAGAATCCATACATTTTTCAACCAATATTTAGACTTGCATAATTTTACACTTATTTTTCCCTCTTGTGCACGTTCCTTTAATGAACTTTTAGCGCATTCAATGTTCAGACCCCAGTAACAGTCAATATAAAGCTAAGATGATTAAAAAAATACACAGCAATCACCGGGATTAACAGCACCAGATGTTCCAAAACAGCAGATCACAGATAACTAGGTTCAGAGCTTAAAATCAAATTTCCTAGCCAAAGCCTTTATCATCCCAGACCTAGGGGCTAAATCCCTCCTCCTTTTTTGTCCAGAAGCCACTACTTGGAATTTTGAGCAATTTAGCATGGACTCAGCATTCCTCCTGCGTGTTTGGTTGAAGTGGTCACGAAAACGGCCTTGTGTTCTCCAGGAACTTGACAACAGAGCACAAAACCAGCAATTTATTACATAAACGGATGTCTGCATTTAATCGCATGCAAAAACATTACACGTTACTGCATTTTACCTATTTTAAAGTTACTAATATTAGAAGTACTGATCCCGTTTCTTAAGACTAGAGATTTAGGAAGGTACTAATTTTCTCATAACTTTCCTGAACTCGCATCAGAAAAACTTAGCCCTGGAACTAGGTCACAAACAGTCGTTCAGCTTAAGCAGGTCTTACTTGGCATCATCTGAGCTTCTACGGAGTAAAAGGCATTTTGACCAAACTGTGCAGATCAAGATGCTTTTACGATATTCAAACAGCATGGTTGGGTATTTTGTTTTCTGCCAGCATTCTCTCTAGTTAACAAGGCCAATTGTTTTTGTGCTCTGTCTGAAAGATTTTTTTCCAGGAGGAGGTTGACTAGCAAGAGAAGGATGCTTATCAGTTATCAGACAGCCACTCCACAAGCAGCAGAAGTACCTAGCAGTGGATCAAGGACATCTGTTAATGCAATCACTTAAGTGCATTACTCCAGCTGATGCTAAAGGTAGATACTGACCTGCTGATGCATCTTAGGAAATAAAAATAAATACATGAAACATTAAAAAATAACAGAGGAAGAGAGGAGAAGTAGCTTCCTGGACTACGATGTTTTTCAGTGTCCTATTTGCCTCTGTATCTGTGACGCCATTCTGGTAAACAAATCAGGTTCCCTACTTAGTTGCAGCACCACCTGAGAACAAGTGGGTATGCAGGAAAAAATGCCAGCAATTCCAGTAGGTGCCTCACCAGCAGCTGCCTAGCATGGTTTATTGTTATGTCTTACGCTGTTGAAGTTTCTATTTTTGAAATAGCAGATAACGTGTAATGTTTAGAAGAGTGGGTGTATTCACGTCTACTTTAGCCAAACACCCATTTGGTTAGTAATATTGTGTCTGTGTAGGTTTTCTGTAGTTCACCATTTCATGACACACACACTTTTATTTAGAAGCTGCTGCTGGGTTGCCCTCCCAGCACACACTCTGCATATCTAGCTCTCCACACAGTTACACTTTTCAAATGAATAACGCTTCCCTTTCTCCTAGCACCACAAAGTTTTCAATGCAGAAGCAAAACTGAAATATTTCCTGAGAATTTAAAAAGAATATTTAAAGACTAAGATTGACCAGACTTATTATTGACCAATTCTACGGTGTAGGGCAGAAAAGACAGTTCACACCAGAAGCACTGGGAGCAGTGGAAGGCAGAGGAGGCTAACAAATGACAAGCAACCCTTGCGAAATCCTCTCCCCTTCAAAATGCCAGTAACAAAGCAAGCTAAGTTTAAACTAACATTGCTTCCCTTTTTCCAAATTAACACTCACTTTGGATTAAAAAAAATAAAATGCTGTGGATGTCCAACCAAAGAGACTAATTATAATAATCAAAGATCATCAGCTTTGGTTTAGATTTGCCTGTTGTGAAATGTAACACGTTTCAAACTGCGTCCAGATAAGAAACACAAAAGATCCTCAGGTTTAGTGAAAGATCCCTCATTATGATCACTATTAAAGTGGATTTTGGACTGAGAGGATAATTTCCAGAAATAATTGGAAGATGCCCATTCTTATTTGTATCAATAGCGTCTGTTCAGTGCTCTCCTCAAAATGGACCACCAATCTGAGATGCGCTTTGACAGAAGGGCATCCAGTTTGGACCAGCTTGCTCAGTCTCAGTAGAATAAAAGGCTAGGAAAGAATTCAGCAGACCAAGGACACTTTGCAACCCTCTCACTCTGGACAAAACTGGGTCAATATTGAGAATTTACGACAATCTTTTAGGCCAAAATTCAGACAAGTTATATTCAAGTACAATCTGTTCTTTGAACCTACTGGAATCTTTGTTCTTTGTTAAAGCAAATGCAAATCAAAGTGATTCCTTTATTTGAAAGGCAAATAAATTTGTGCCTGTATTACTTCAGAGATAATAGTTCATATGTAATCAGATTAGTTTTTAGTACAAATTTTATAAAATGGGATATAGAACTAATTGTACTGGTTTTATGCACAGGCTTTAGAAACAAATATAACGTTACATGAATAATTAGCAAGAGCTCAACAGAGAGCGTAGAGGGTTACTTCATCAGAGAAACAAGGGTTTGGAAGCTGACAGAGGTTCAGAAGTCAAAACTTTTCAGCCATGCTAGTCAGGCTTTGGGTCAAACACCACGTATCTTAAACTGCTGTACTGACTTCTAAAAGGGTGCTTCTTGCATCAAAACCAGATCCCTGTAACGTATGCTAAGTCAGTGTAATTATTAACCACCCTGAGGCAAAAGTTACATGCTCATAAACTGGTACCCGTAAAAATAGTAGAACTAGTTGAAACACCACCCCACCTTTCTACAACTTGGTGCTTTCACAGTTGGTTAAGCACTGAAGCACTATATTTTTCTGTAGCATTAAGACATATTAAAGCCGTACTTCATTAGAAAAATATACTGACTTTTACAGCAGGGAACAACAACAACAAAATATTGTGAAGAAAATATATACTACAACTCAACAGGTAAGTTGAGATCCATCTGAGATTTAGAGGTAGTAAAAAACGGCCTGGCTCTTGAACAACTGCCTCGAGGTAGAGAATTGTCCAGGGAACACCTCCAAAATAAATATGATATTGAATTAGCTATTTCAATTAAAAAACAAACAAACAAAAAAACACACCCACCAGAACATACACATACCTTTAAGAGAAATGAAGCTATGAAGAACCAACAGCATGTTGGAGAAGAGTTTTCTAAATTTGCCCCTGGAGGACATGCTTCAAAACCATTTTCTTGAAAGATGCCACTTTCCCCAGGCTGTCATGCATTCATCCTACATGAACACATCACTTGTTGGGGAAGATGATACAGAGATGGGACAAAGATTAAGATCTGTACAGACAAGCCAGTCCAACATTTAAAAAGGCAAGCTAACTACTAAAGAATTCCTTTAAAGTGCAGATGGGTTTGTGTACCACAAATGCAAAATGCTTAACAGAAGTTTACCCCCATATTGTTGTTGGCTTTTACTTTGTTTTGCTTATTGTAAGACTTGCAATTTATTGTATAGTGCAATAGTTGAGACAAATGACCCTCCCCATCCCCCCCAACAGCAGACCTTCCCTTTTAATTTATTATAAATAATGCTTAAGATTCATGGAATAATGATTAAATAATCTGGACCTTATCTCAGCTTATCTTACACTGGAAAGAATACATAGCCATTTTTGCTGCTTTGCTGATATTCAACACCATTTTTCAAGTTCTCATAGAACATCCAAAGCAAAGCTTGACAAGCTTCACAAGCCAGCAGTGAAGAATGCCCCGAAAGACCTTACAGTCTGAGCAAAGCCTTTTCTAAACAACCCTCTTGTTGAAAGAGAAACACTTCAAGCCACATATAGAGCATGCCTTCCTGAGAAACGTGTTGAAGTTGGTCTCCAGAAGTTCAGATTTTTTGGGTCCCTTTATTCATGCCTTCATACACATCGATTTGTGGTACATGCAAAGAAGTGGACATGCGATGTCATAAAGTTAGATTTAACTGTTCTAAGGTACTGGGATCCCAAGAAGTTTAGCAGTGTCCTGTACTAGAAAAGCTCTGAGAACTACCAGTTGACACCACAAGCCTCAAGGAGGGTTCCTTGCCAGGCGCTGCTCTACACAGCTCGTTTCAGCAGCATGCCTTGGCTGATAAACAAGGCTCACAAGAGTCAACATTGTTAAAGTAACTTTTTTTTTATATGTAAGCAGGTTTTTCAAAGAAGGCTCAAAGAACTTCCTAAAAGCATACCCCAAACTGTGTAAACCAACCATTAATTTCAAATTAACATTTAAAAACGCATTTTCATCTTGAAAGACGTGCCTAGAAAGAATTTCAACAGACTGTACCAATAAATAATATTACTTTCAGACAAGCACAAATGAAGTTTTTTCTAAGAAACGGGCCACACAAAAGCCACAGATGCAATACTTTGAGATTACACGAAGTTTAAATGTTTCCCTCTGCACTCTGAGGCAAACATGCTAACTTAAACCTCATCTTCCACATCACCATCATTTTTCATTTATGAACCCACATGAAAATTTTCCTTTTTAAGGAAAAATGATGCACATTTATTTCGTGACTGTAGGGATTTTCCCATAGATATGCAAGCGCTCATCAAGACACACGAGACCAAGGGAGGGAAGGCGGGTGGGAACGGAGCCGAACCCTGCTGCTCAGCACAATGTTCTATGTTCTGCCTGTGCATGATGTGGTTTCATGGTCAGCAAATCCAACCACAATGTTTAATGCCAATACTGGAGAAGCTTTGGTCTGTAAAACTAACATGGTGGTTAAAAAAGATATGGAATAAAAGTACAGATATACATAATGCCTGTATAACACTCATTATGCAGCTGGCTTAAATGTGCACCTTCCTGAGATTGCAGGTGGCTTCATGCACAAGCATGCCACAATAACTAATTTTTCCTCAAACCAGCCTTAGGAACATCTTTGCATTCCTTATTCCAAAGTCCTTAAGCTGTCAGCACGTATTATTCACCCCCTTCCATTAGAAGCCTTCTAGTCTTCTATTAAGAGCATCTTCAGTCCTCAGTGTTCAGGGGGCGTTTCCTGGGTTTGCAACCACACGCTTCCATTGCTCACACAACAGGCAACACTGAGAAGAAAAACAAACAAACTGCTCCCACACAGCCCAACAAAACACTCAGTTTGACAGCAGGAACGAAATTCAGCTTCATCATCAGATGTTGGGCTGTGCACGCAGGACTGGTATATGCCGTTCCTCTAAAAACTGGCAAGCACAGCAGCAAGATGCAGGAGGAGCGACTGGGTCACTGAAACGGCTTATTCACAAGTACCAGTCCCTGTTATCTCCATTATCTGCTATCTGCTGATTCCTGTAGAGGCTGAGTTTGTATTCCTATATATGTTTGTCCACCTGTTGTGTTTTAGTCCACATTAAAACTGATTTTTAAGTTAGAAAAAATAATACTTAGTTATTTCTCCTTCAGATCAGTATAAACAGTCAATATAGGCTCAAATTAACACGAAGAAACAAAGAAGAGCCTCAATAACACAAAAACCATCAAGATATGCCCTTCTTAGATTCAAGAAAACACAAGGAGCCTCTCACCGTGCACATGGATAATGCCTTTAATTTCTCTTAAGTGCAGTGGCAACCGAAATGATCTCCTGAAGTTAATCAACAGAGAAAGAATTCTGCCCTTTTTAGGGGCTAATTGGCAAAGCAAACCTGGTATGTGCAGGAGCACGTTAGTTTCAACATATGCGTAGCTTATTTTATGACTCATTTCAAATGCTTCCAAGGCAGCCTTGTAATTGATTTATTTTTGAGAAGGAGGGCAGAAGGGAGTGTTAGTTATTCATTAAATTTATTACCAGCTTTAGGAAAAAAACCAGCAATGTTACTTGTCCATTGAATTTATTAGTGCTACATCATTTTGAGGCTGTTGTCTTTAAAGCCAACACAGAATGCAACTGAGGAATTAATTTCCTATTTCCCTTAAAAATATTTGGGACAGGGTTTAAAGGTAAAAGTTGCTGTAACTACATTACTCTCTCCACCATGCAAATGTCATCTTAAAACCAAACAAGAAATTCAGACATATGCTACACTATTTAGGCTCCAAATGGCTAATTGCTTGGCATTTCCTTTATACTAGTGTACTTCCACATGAGGAAGCAGCACAGAATCAAAAAATAGAAAACCAAAAAAAACCTCACCTGTTTCCTTTATTCAGCATGGAAACACAAATATCCATTTGCTCAAGAAGTCAGTTTTCTCCACAAAACCAGTTGCTGGCAGATAACCCACCTCTGCAGCTAAATATGTTTCCCCACTTGTATCCCCAGGTATCTACAATCCTGGACACCGTTACAACTTTTTTCCCCCTTGTTCTTTTCACTTACACTCACGAACAGTGAGCCACTGGAAACTTGGGGAAACGCTCCAAAGAAAAACAGTAGTAAAGGACAAGCAAATATGGACAACCAAAGGGTTGGATTTTGGAGTCTTTTTTTTTTTTTTTTTTTTTTTTTTGAGGTTGAAGGATTGCCTCTGGCTTCAGAGCAAAATCCAGCTCATCCTCCCATTAGGAGCACACCAAACAAACCTACACGCTACCAGAACACGCACAGCTCGAGTGGTCACCCTGTAACAGCCTCCAGCTCAGTCTTGAAAGGGAACACACTTCTCTGGCCAGAGTGAGAAGGGGAAAAGGCTTGTCCTTCTTTCTCAAAAGACTTGAGGCAGCTGAGCAAGAATAAAAACAGACAAGAAGTCTTTTGTTACTTTAGCATGCAGTATTTAACAGTATGGCTCTCTAGAAACCCCTATGTTCCATGCTCTGATGATGGAGAGAACCAGGCCCTACAACCTCCATGTGGCACGGTAAACTAACCTCTCTAGCTCCAGCGGCTGGATTTCAGGACTATCCACGCTCAGGATGACAAATAGCATTATCCAAAGGTTCTTTGGCAGCTTAGTTTTCTTCCCAAACACACCGGTTGCAAAAACATTTTTCACTGTCAAGAATATGTATGTATTTTTTTAAATATGCTTTTTGATCTTACGGTCCCAACAGAAGTAGGAAAGTATTTAACAACAGTACTTTCTTCTACTGCAGTGACTCATCTGTGTAATGTGACACGAAAGCTCGATAAACATTTTGAGTAACTTTGAACATCAGAGCACCTGTTTTTAAACAGTTGTCGGTATTTGTCCCTGGGACATCATCTGAATTCATCTCTGCTCATTACACAGACAACAACAGGGGACTATTTCGTGTGCTTCTATTTTTGAGACAAGTTGTGTACAGTTTTTCTCGAAGTACTAACCACAGTGGGTAGAATACATTAAACTTCACAAAACAGCCTCCTTAAAAAGTAGCAAGCATACATTAAATAATCCTTTGCAGACATCTTACCAACGTTATTAAAAACCTCAAAGTGGGAAATAACCTGTTACAGCCAACGACAAGAAGTCCCGGATCTAAACCCATGGCTGGATTTATGAAGCTCCGCTGCTGACATGCTCGAGGAACCAGGAGAGCACACGTAGGCTACAGCTGGTTGGGAGAACAGCTACGTTATTATAAATATTATGCAAATTATTAGCCACAAACTGCAGTAAGAAGCAACACAAGGAAGTCTAGGTTAATATAATGTAGGGTGAAGGGCAATAGGCAAATCATCTGCTACCTAGGTGTGATTTAGAACTGCCTGCCAGCTGATGCACCATGAACAAGGAAGCATGGTGGAACCCTGTTATTCCTGAGCTCTGCCAAGCATGGCTCTTGGCCATCTCAAGAATGAACGTGGCGAATTTCACGTCAAAACCTCTACATTTTCACTAAAATAGTACCTCAATTTTATGAAAAAAATATGCTGGTTTATCTGCCTTCAGTGATAGAAAGGCGATGCAAAGATCCTCTTGCAAAATTTATATTCGAAGTAACCAAAGTTAATGTGTAACATCATTATTGTATTTTCACAGTGGTGAATACACAGAGGGAATTTATTCTTAGTATAAAACATGTTGGGAAGGTGCAAAACATCTCATATGTCTCTTCATAATAAACTATGACTTCTGTTCTCCCAATTCCACCAAAAGTACATATTACAAATTCTCCAATTAACTGCTTCTGGAAGCACTGAGTGGAAAGGAAGGACTAAGGCTAGGTCTTTAGGAGGGGCTTCAAAGGCATATGTAGAATGAAAATTTTTAGGTTGAACCTGAATGCCAAAATATTCAATCCAGAGAAATCAGGCCAGGTCACACACAGCAACACAGCGCTAAAGAAAGAAGACTGGTGCAGAAAAAAATAAGGTAGAAAGTAACTACTTTAATAAATCAAGGAAAAAAAACTGAAACTATTATTCACCTAGAAAACTGCAACCACTTCAGCAAATGGAGACTAACTACACTGACACAACCTCAGAAGATTAGTTATCGCTCCAGTGTAATCCCATTAGGTGTTTCCTAATTTTCCTTAAACGAAAGCTGTAACACTCTTCCACCAGTTCCTGCAAAGGAAACAGCAATAAGGAGTGACAGATAATCAGCACTGCAATAAAAATATTCATATAAAGACAGCTGTTCATTTTTTAACATGAAATTTGAGGGAAAAGTTTTTAAAATAATTAAATATTCTAAACTATCTGCCGTTCATTTGTCAAAAGCCCTTGCATTTCACAGTTCAATTCCTTCCATTGTGGCAAAGACAGATTTCTGTTGAAGCCTAACCAAAACCAGAAGTGAACCAATGCTCCTCTATGGACTGAAAGGCAAACTTAGATGTACCTGTTCTGAGAATGAACTAAACATCTCAATGAAATCTATCATTTATGAAAAGCTAAAATAGAAATAGAAGGTATTAGGATAGTTTATACTGTGCACAACAAAGAACTATTAAGTGGTATGTTGTTAAACACAGTAAGAACAGCTCTTCTAACCAATTTATTAACTATGTTTTCTTCGCCTCCTCGCAGCATCCAGAAGATGCACTATACTAACAGGTTCTCTTTGATACTCTAGCACAGAACTGGAGACTGCAGAAGCAGTGCCTTCTTTCATTTTACCACGATTTTAAAGCCTTTCTCAAACCTTCCCCAAGTTTTCAGAGAACATACAAATTGATTTTATCACAAATAGCATGCAACCAACAGAGCAGTCACAGCTTTGTGCTTGCGCACAGTACACGAACCCTGAGTGCATATCCCATTTTTAAACACCATGCATCATCTTCATGTAAAAGTGTTAGAAAGCTTGGTCTCTCCATGGTCCCCCCCCATTCAGGAAGGTGGGGGGGAGAACAAGTCATTCTGCGCAAATGCTGTACTGTTTCAATCAGATATGAGGGGGAGAGTAAATCACACCCCAATAAAACCAAGAATTTGAAGCCCTCCAGGCCCTGCCAGAGAGCAGGACGATGCAGCTTCCTTCCCTTCAAGAAACAGAGCAGAAACGCACCTGCCTGCCCAAAATGTAGCCCTTAAAAATGTCACCTGAAGCAATGAAGGTTGAAGATCTATTGAGAAATACTTAGGTACGAGATGGAAACTTGCTGATGAAGAGGAAATAAATAAATACAGTTAGACATTGGAAAGAACAACAAAAAAAAATCAAGGGGATAGAATTATAGGACATCTTACCTAGGCTGAAAGACATTTAACGTTAAAACTTGTAGTTAGCATTCATCTGACTAACAGTAAGGAAAGTGAGTTACTCTATTACAATGACTAGAAGAATGGCAAGTAGTTGACATTGATTCTCCAAAGAGAGGTCGATAATTGAACTGAACATAAACCTCAATGATATTACTTTTCATCAACTTTTTTACAATCATTTGTTATAGAAGGTCTGATACCCAGCTGTGTATGTGATAACAAGACCCTCATGTCAGTACCTTCAAAACTCATCAAAATTTGCAGGCATGTTTGCAGCCACAGTCAGTTCATCATCATCCTAAAACTCAGCAATGATCTGTTTTGTCCAAGTGTAGTGTAAATTCCTGTCTTACTCAGCACAACATTCAAAACAAAGTGATTAATTGATATTTGCTAAATAACAGTTGTACTTTGCAGGCACAACATTAAAAAAAGGGAATCCAACACCTCCAACATTTTACCCATTCCTTTCTGTTGCCAGGTGGAACGCCTGGTGGATTCAGAAGCGCGACAGTTTCGCACAGACCTCAGCACAGATGACTAAATACTTTCTATGGCATAGTGAACCTCTCCTATTTTAAGGCTTCTCTTCTAACTGCGTGTTACAGTTCACTACCGCATGACTCCAGGCCAAATGCTAGAAATTTGCATTAAGAACGAAACCACACACAAACTCTTGGAAGCTACCAATTAACTGCTGCAGCAGAAACAGCACAGCATGACATTTTACCTCAAAAGACAGATTTGTATTTTTACAGCAGAATATTTCTCTTAAACATTTGCACTTATTAAGTGGGGCTAAGAAATTATCAGTCTTTTGAAGTTCATATTACCGCTTAGAGATTTATAAGCAGGGAGATGATGGTTTCCTTGTAAGCTGAAAGTCACCTCAGAGGATAGGTTGGATTTTTTTTGTCTGGTTTTTTATTTATTTATTTATACTTCGATTTTACTGTAATCTATTCCTTTACTGCATACCTAAAATACTATTTCCTTTGGCTGCCAAAAATCTAAGCAATGGTAACACAACCACCCTAGCAGCACTCCCAGCGCAGCGCTGTGATCTGGGATTTACAAGCATGGCAGAGGAAGAGTCAGCAAATTTCAACCCCTCAGTTTAAGGAAGAACAGAACCTAGACCTTGTATAAACCGCAGGAAGGACTCGAATACAAAATTATGAACTTCCTCCAGTCACGCTTCAGTAGAAGGAGCCAATCCTTTCAGGGCAAGCAAGGCACCTGTTTGCATCGCCTTCTGGTTTAGGTTTCTTGGTAGGCTTGAGTGAAGGAACGCCTTGTTTCTGGATCTACACTGATCTTAAACACGCGCTAAACGCCTGTCAAGATGTGAGCACTGCCAACCTGATGTGAAAGCACTTCTCCAGAGCTATAAAAGGCTTTCATGAAAAAATACCATCAACTAAATAGTGAAACGGAGAGAAAACACAGCTACAAAATGACGAGCATTAGCTAAGCTCAGCTTATTCAAAGCAGTTTCCTCCCTTATTTACATCAGCCACACGCAGTATAGTAGCGGCCTTTAGTTATTTATTCTGCATGCAGAATATTAAAGTTATTTCTTTCAATTAAAACATTACTTATACTCAAGAAACACTTGAATTTATTTTATTTTAAGGAGTCCTAGAACCTGGCTTACCCACCATGCAGACAAAACACACGCTAATGAAAGGGTAACTTTCCCCCAGGATCTTAGCTTGACTTGGGCAGACCAACGTCAGAAGCCATTTGGACTCCATAACTGACCAATCCCCAGATCCTTGAAAAGCCAATTAGCTAAATTAGAAACAGCTCCTGTCACTATTTTTGAAGCTGGCACGTTTCCCCAATATAGACATTAAATACTCAATTCTCATAAGCCAAGTTCATCCACACAGCCACAGAGACAAGAACAAGAAACATCCTGCGTTCTTTTGTCTTGCTCTAATGCAACAATTAAAGCTTTTGAAAGCTCCCTCTTTCATGAGGCACTCTGCAAGGTCCTGCTTTAAGAACCACTTACACAACAACAAAAGTCACTCATGGCTTCCATGGCCAAAAGCAAAAGGCCCAGGTACGTTGGGCAGCAGCAGCCAGGAGCTCAGGGCAGCAGCTCTGCTCAGGATTTCCTGGAAGCACCGGGCTCCATGTTCCTACCAGCCATGCCACCTTGCCGGTCTTCTCCTTGCTGCTCCATCCCTCTGGATGCCACCTCCTTCAGCATCTCCGCCTGGCAGAATCCCCAGCTCTACTTCCACCTGTCAACACTCTTTTCCTTCCACCTCGCTACCCTCCCGAATTTGATAACAGTTGTTTGGTTGCCAGAAGAGGAAGACGTGTGTCGCACGAGCTTGCATGAAACCCCAGACGCACCACAGAGTGCCAGCAGTTTCCTGGTAAACACGAGCCTAGGTCACTGCCAAATTCAGTCAAAGCTTGGCCTCAGCAGGGTTACCTCTAAGCATAGTAAGTGGTGGGAAAGATTTATACCAATGCAAGTCTTGGAAAGAAGTTTTTGTCCTGCAAGCTCAATCTGCAACCAGTGCAGTATCTCTTGCCCAAGATGGAGATTTGTAATGGCGAAGCACTGGCTAACATATAACATGGCTGACTAAACCCCTAAGTCTAGAAAAAGCCCATGGATGAAGGCTGGTGCATCCTTCTGAGAAATGAAACCACCCAGCAAGTCACACCACCAAAGCAATGCACACCATCTCCAGGCCCTTCCCCTCCACCTCTCAGCAGGTTAACCGGGCACACATCGGACTTCTTCGGACTATGGAGAGACACAGAAAAACCTTGTTCCCAACATCCATTTACCTTGTCCTGAGGGCCTGCCAGGCTGCATCAATGTCTGCGTACAGGTTTTTCTCAGAGGGCTTGCCGGTGCTCACCCCGTAGCCGGAGTAGTCGTAAGAGAAGACGTTGCAGTTGATGCGGGAGCCGAGGCCAATGTAGAAGCTGCACATCTGGCCCAGGTCCACGGCGTTACCGTGCGAGAAGAGCAGCGTGTACCGGCCGGTGGGGGCACACCGCACGAACATGCAGCCCAGCCTGTTATCTCGGGCCGTGCGGGAGAAGAACACTTCCACGGCATCCAGTTCCCGCTGCGAGTACTGCCAGTCCGCCCGCTCGCTCAGGTGCAGGCTGCAGGTGCCCGATCCCGTCGGGGTCCCTGCCCCGGCGGCCGCCCCGGCCTCCTGCTGCTGCTCGGGCTGCAGCACGGTGTAGGTGGGCTCCGGGGGCAGGAAGGCCAGCTTGGCAGCGATGCGGCTGGGGCAAGGCGGGCAGCAGAAGAGCCAGCAGAGCTCGCCCAGAGAGAAACCGTTCATTCTGGGGCCTTGTTCTGGCATCAGAGACGCCGGAGGAGAAAAAAGAAATGAAGAAAGAAAACCCCCACCGCGGACCTGTGCTGGGCTGCAGCCCGCGGCCGTCCCCCGGCCCAACCCGCGCACCGTCCTCCCTGCGGCCCTCCCAGAAGGCAAACAGCCCGAGGGGGGGGGGGGGGGGGGCTCTTCGGGGCAGGAAAATGCGCTTAGAAAAATAAAAAGCGCCCAAAACGTGAGCACGACCAGGCCCTAAAAAATTAAAAATTTGGAAAAAAAAAAAAAATAGCACGGAACCACCCCGACCCCGCGCACCCAACTAACGCGGCAGCGGCCGCAGCCCCCCCACACCGCCCCCTTCGGCGGAAAGGTCAACCCCGGGCCGGCCGAGCAGAGCGGCGGCCCCCGGCGGACGAGGAGGAGGAGGAGGAGGAGGAGGAAGGAGCCGGCGAGGCGGGGGCTCAGCCGCGCGTCGCCGCGCTCCTCAGCTCAGGGCCATGCCGGCGGCGGCCATGTCCCGGCCCCGGTCCCCCCCCCCCCCCCCCCCCCCCCCCCGCTCCGCACCGCTTCCGGGTTACGGGCGCGGCGCGGGGCCTCCCGCCGCAGGTGCCGGCGGGGCCGAGGCGGGGGCCGGGCCCTGCCCACGCGGCGCCGCCCGCCGCGGCTCGCGGCCGCCCCCTAGGCCCTGCGCCGGGGGGAGCCCGGCAGGTGCGCGGCGAGGGGAGGGGCCGAGAGGGAGAGGAGAGGAGCGGCAGCCCCTAGGCGCGGCGGCTCAAGAGGGGAGAGGGAGGACTGGCCCTTTAAGGCAGCCCCCCCCCTTCCGCGCCGCGGCATGGGTCACGTGCAGAGGGAGCGCTCCCCCCCTCTGTCCCCCTCGCCGGCCGCCCACCGCGCGCGCATGCGCGGAGGGGCCGGGGGCAGCGGCTGAAGGGCGGGCGGGGCGCGGGGGCCATTTGGCGGCGGCCCTGGGGAACGGGCACTGGGCCTCCCCCACAGCGGGGCCCTGCGGGCCCCACGGTGCCCCGGCAGCCTGGGGCCTTGAGTCTCTTTCCTAGAAAATCGGTCAAGGTGTGGCCAAAGTTGGTCAAGAGCTTCAAGAGGTGCCACAGAGAGTTGATAAAGACACACAGGCAACTGCATAAGCCTGATTTCGGTGGAAAAACGGGCTAATAACCCACATCCCAAACCGCATTGAATCAGTTACCAAAAGATTTATGCCAAATGACAGAACCCAGCGCTGGTCAAGGAAATGGGCCTCAACATACTGCTTTGGAGAACAACAGGAGACACTGAATAAAAGACAAATGGACATTAATGTTAATGTTCCTTTACTAGCGAGGGTTATAAGTAAGCCCTTACGTTAATTAACCAGCAGCACATACTTGCTGGAAAAAAAAAAAAAAAGCCACACTGTAGGGTAGCATTAGCTGTCCAAGTGAAAATATAAGGAAAATGATACCTGGACTTAGTACATAATTCATGTATTCATGTACATCCAACCACCACCCTGACTTAATTCCTGCCATGCGCACTCATGTCTTGATGGTGCTCTCTCTCAACGTGTTATTTCCCTGATTTGGGAAATTATTTCCCTGTTCCTATGAGAAACAAAGTTTCAAATACTCAATGATAGCATTGATCTAAGGTCATTTCATTAATGACAAATGTGAGACTAAATTCTCTTCTAATGTTTGTCAAGTCTAAGAAAGTTATTTCAAAAATGTATACAAAAGAGTCAATCATGCATGGTATTCCTTTGTCTTTGGAATGTCAAAAGTAAGACCAACCCCCATCAACATCAATCTTAAGTTTTGCTGACAGTGGAATTCTTAAAAAACAACTAACTTCAGTCAGCCATAATTGTGTCTGTGGTGCCTGTTAAGGTGACAGTTGTGTATCTCCAAACAGCCTGAAAGGTGGCCTCTGGCACAGACAGCCTGTTTCCTCCAGAGGACAGAGAACATCCATTTTTCTAACCCGTGTCCCAGGCACGTCTTGCTTGGGTGGGCGAGAGGCCCAGAGGTCTGGCTGTGTCCTGAAGCACATCCCACCTGCTGGCGTTGTGAACTGGGTTCTTTCAGGTGGCAGAGACGGAGCCAATGTGCCCCGCATACAGAGCAGTGGACACCTCATGAAATGGTGGAAGTGACTCCTCCTCAACAGAGTGTGATAGGACAATCTGGATAAAGAAAATATAGAATATAGAAATGAGGAACCCTGCAAAATTCCCAGGAGATCACAAACGGCCTCAAACTCCACCTACACTGTTATGAGAGGCACTATTGATATTCTGCTGAAAGACTGATACAGCCCTGAGAAAAACCTGGATATGCCCTGAGAAGTAATTTAGCTGATGAGATCTGAGAAGAGCCTGTTTAGCGCCGCTGCTACGTGTCCCTCTCACTGCACACACGCTGAAACCAAGATAAGAGCTGGAATTTGGGCATGTACCACCTACTGAAAGTAACATTTCTCAGAACCCTCTCAAAGAGAGTATGACTCGCCCAGAGCCAGACAGCAAAGGCTGTTACATCATAAGTAGATTGCTACTCCAAAGAGTAGACAATTAAAAGGACAATGTTTCCCAGGCTCCACCCTGGTCCTTCGTTCATGTTTGTAACAGTAAGATTAAAACGTCCTCTTGGAATCCAAGGGGAAGTGTCAAGAAATTTGCTCCTTGAGTGAACTAGGCCGTGCAGACCTCATTAGTTATTAGAATTTCTTCAGTGTTCTCATCATTTGCTCTCAAATCTGCCCATCTGTCATACAATAGAATAGTTCCTGCACTCTGGGTGCCTTCTCAAGAAGCTGGTATTTGCCAAAGTCTTGGAGGACAAAATAAAGAAAGGAGCAAGAGGGAGTGACTCAAAAGCAGATCATGCTAGATGAGAAGGATGGAGAAGTAAGAAAAAATCAGTTCCTGAATACTGAAGCCAACATGGCAAGCTGAAAACACACTGCCAATAAGTTTGTAGCTCAAGAAAGTAATCGGGACTTAAAATTAGCACCTATTTAGTGCGTATCCTTCATCCTGAGCTGTCAAGAGACCTGCAATGCACAAGTGCTTAAAAGAGTGAAAATTAAGAGAATTTTTATCCATCCATTTGCATGGTGCTTCAGTGGCAGCCACGCCTCAAACCTTCCAAGATCCCAGGTTGTGCAGCTTGCAGAAGGGCCAGCTGTGGAAAGTTAGGCACAGGTGGCTTCACACCTCTTTCACATACACCCCTGTCCTGGCACTGCCCAGAGCTTGGTTTGTTCTAACATTTTAGACAAGTCTCAGAGTTTCCTAATTACTGTAGCCCACCAGACATTCACGCTGGCTGCTTCCATCACCATCGATCTGGGATGCTTTGGTTCCCCACTGGTTTCTCCCTCCTTCCTTCAGCAACCTCTTCTGCTAAAGTTCTGGCACTCTCCCTGGGATGAGAACGTTTCCAGGACGCACAGAGGTGCTGTACTGCTTTCTGTGTCATTACATCCAGGTACTCTGTTACAGTGGGCACAGAAAGGCAACAGACAGTTGAGCATTTCTCATGGTCAACATCTGAAACCGCTACTTGAAGAATGAGCATTTTGGACCTTTCCTTGACGTGTTCCCCTTGATACTACTGCTTTGGGCCAGCAGTCTCCCTTGGGTCATCTCTCCTTTCCCTCAACCCCATACTTCCCTCTGCTCTTTCTTCTCCGTTTCATTTTGCAGCCAGCAGGCGTCTGCATAGTTTTCACTTGACCAAATACTGTGAAAAAGCTCAAGAAAAACAACAATTTCTGCCTGTTACCGCAGAACTCGTCTTTTTAATGATCTGTAAATAAAGATGTCCCTACTGCTGTGCCTTGTAACTGACATGACACCAAGGCTCAGTGAAGTACCCTGCTTCTTCACCAAATGCTAATAGATGGCCTGCAAGGGTAGAATATGCAAGCATTTAATAATAAACAAATTGTCAAGCCCGCTAAGAGATGGGAAGTAATCCATCAAAAAATAAGTATCTGTGAGACCTTTACCATCAGCCATTAACTAGGTGGTGCTGGACATGGCAAGGTGCCCCAGATGAGCAGGGGAAATCTTCAAATAGCTACCAAAAAGGTGAATAAAACAAAGGGAGCACATAGTGCTTCATTGTGTCTTGATTATTTCCACTGTGTCCTGCAGCCTTGCCATTCCTGTTACAAGGGCAGAGCACTTCACATCCCGCTTCCTTTTCCTGAATGCTAGATAGACAAAAGAATAGGCAGAGACAGCGAGACTGAAGCCAAGTAAGACACCTGGCAGCAGCACATTGAAGATTACGTATCTTAAACATTAACCATGCCTGGCTTCCTGCTGCTGCCGGCCAACTGTGGGATTGTTTCAGCTGCATAAATAGTCCACAGCTAATACCTGCACGCCTGCAACAGTCATCTTATTGAACGGCCACTTACAAACTCCAAACTCAGACTAGGAAGCTCCTCAGTGCATTTCTGCTGATTTCCTGGACAAATACTCCACGAAGAGTGCAAGTATTGTTTCCTACTGTTTATATAAGTTAGTCTCTGTGTTTTCTAGATCCATTCCAGAATGTGTCAAAGCAGTAGCAAGGCTGAAAGGCAACGCTTCCCCAGCTGAATCATAAGGCAAGAGATCACACTGGAGGCTACCAAACGGAGGGGCAGGGGAAATAAAGAAATGCTTTGCTGCATTCTCATCATCCAAGTCACAGGCGACTTCTTTGCAGCTTCTTGGCAGAGGCGCGAAGGAAGGATTTGAAGGAGAAAAATGAATTTGCTTTGGGGATGGAAGAGGACTCTCACAAGCACAATTGAAGCAGATGTAGTGGGAAGATGTGTGTTTGAAAAAGGCAATGCCTGGCCAACAGATGGTGGCATCAAGAGTTTGCTGGAGACATACATCACTTTTGTGTTCCTGAGGAGACGAAAAATTGTATGAGGACACACTGAGAAAGCCTTGTCAATGACGTCAAAAAGAGGTCAAAGTGACCTGTAAAATTAAGGAGTAGTAACAAGATGTGGATAACTTTAATTTAGAGCAGCTCTTTAGAAATACAGAGGCAGTTGCAGATTTCTTGGGTAGGAAAATTTACTGTTGCTGCCCCCAGCACAGCGGTGCCAGGTTAGCGCTAAAGCACCACTGCAGAGGAAGAGGAGAGGAGAGGGAAGGGATGGAGCAGGGAAGAAGGGCTAGACTGTGAACTCTAAGGGCTGGGCTTGCTCCTCTTGCCACTGCGGGGAGGAAGGGAGAGTCAGGGGAGTAACTGCAACTCCCGGGATGCAACGGATCCTCCACCCACAGAGATCAGGCTCCCTGTTGGCAGCAGCACACCGTGTTGCTTTCCAAGATGCTGCCATAAACAAAGCAGGCGCTGGGGCCGTGCCTGTTCATCCCCCCTTGGCAGTCCGACACGGCAGCCTCCCCAGCGGGTGGCTTGAGCTGGTCCTGGTACTCGGTGTAGCCTTGAAGCTTCCGAGGGTGGTGGATGCTTCAGGTCGCTCAAACTGCCAGGGCGCCAGACACTGGCCTCTGTACAGCCAAGAGTTTAAGATGTAACACCTAAATTAGGCACCCTTGGTAAGCAAGCTAAATATAGCCTTCAGTAGATGGCCCATGCTTATGTTTTTTCTGTTGGGTGTAGTCTTCCCTACATTGTGCCAGTGGAAAGAACTTGCATTTCTTACTTTTCTTTCTGCAGCTGAGCAAGATTGTAGCAACTTCCTGCCATGTAGACCCATGTAGCATTAAATTTACAGGTCTCTGTGGGCAAAAGTGCATCAATTACTCTACCAGAATGAATCAAAAAGGGAAAAATAGTAGAGGAAACCCACAGAGCTTGAAAGATCGATTTCTTCCAGAGGTACGAGTCTAAGATAAATGACACTATTCAGGTTTTAAAACAGCTTTCTCTAAGGCTTGCAAGAGTTTAATCAAGACCCAGCTATTCTCACATTTGCTGTGAATGCAGTATGAGAAGAATGTGGAAAGGAAAACAAAAATGTACAAACAACAAAACTTACAGGAGGGAAAGTGGGGAGGGAGGGGGGCAACTGTGATATACAAGGAGGGTTTGGAGTCTTGATTTGCAGTGACTGCATTTTATGCTTGTCACTGGCAAATTGACATTTTAAAGATATGTTCTTGACTGCTTTTTCATGTCAGTATCTTTGTTCAGGCTATATCTGGGCTGATGAAAGGAATTTCAATTAAGGACGAAATCTTTTCCTTACTGTACTGAAATGCACAGGGTGGGAGCGGAGGGAAAATGGAGCAGTGAAAGCTCCATAGAGAGTTCTTAAAGCATCTTGCTGACACAGGATGAGGTAGTTTAGGAATGCCTGGGGCAATGCACTCTGTAGCATGGTTTACTGTGCCTTTACAAAGAAGCAGTGTGCATTCGTCTTAGTGCCTACTGCCTGAAGCCATATATCACTCAAACAGGGGGCTAAGGGTTTAATAAATCCCAATCTAGTTTAGTCCCCAAGGGAATGGCAATCTAGACTCATTCACGAGTGTTGGGAAGGATGGCTGCATAACCTGGCAAGAAAAGACTGATTTTTTGCCCTGTGACGATAAGCAGTGTCTTGGGAAATGAAAGGGGTTGTAAATCTGCATTGCTACATTGGGAAGAACTGAGATGAAGTAGCAGTGAAAGCCGTAGGGAAAAGAAGCTTGAAGAATAGTAAGACATGGACATAAAGGCAGTGCATGAGAGAGAGAAGAAAAAAAAAGGAGAGAGAGAAAAAAACAATAGAAAACACACGGAAAAGAAATGTAGAAACCAAAACTGCTTTATGTATTTAATCTGCAGTCGCTGAATACTTGGGGTGCAAGGCAAAGTAGTTTCTGATGATCACATTCACACAGGTGTGTTTCTCTTTGCATTCATGCCCTTGCCCACCATTTTCCACCCTGTCCCTTTGCTGAAAAATTTTATTCCACTGATATGTCTGGGATCACCACCAGGGCCATGGTCACCTTCTGAGAGCAGCCAATTCATGCCCTGCTCCCATGCATTCAGCAGGTCTGTAACAAACACGCTGCGAAGACTCTTTGGGATCTCTGTATGGAAGCTGTAATTAGTGCACTTACTTCATTTGGGCCAGAAACTGGAGTAAGCACTGAAGCATTATTGCTACCAAATAAAATATGGACAGAGCCAGAGCTCTGTACTGCTGTGTCTAGACCAGTAATCAAGCTATCAATTAAAAGCTAATTTGTGTATGTCTACACTAGCACACAGTCATTAATGTGACTTGAGGTGTAGGCATCCATTTAATTCATTACAGGAGCTCAACTACTAAGATTATCTGATTTATCAGCAAGAGCCAGAATTACTGTTCGCCTGGTTTACGCTCGCGCAAATATTCAGGGGAGAGGCTGTCATGTGTGCGATCCCAGTCTCTGTATCTGCATAGCACTGCCACATCTGTGCATGGCAAGGGAACAAGAGTAGATACCTTCCCAGTTCTCCAATGCTGTATCGCATTGGTTCCTGAGAAAATCAAAACTAGAATCAAAGCAGAACACTGTATTTTGTGTTTCCTCATTCTCCAGAAGTCACCGGAAAACATATGCTTCATTTCATCATAAACCTCCAGGGGGGTTTCAAGGTCAGGGGAGATAAAGCTTAGGCTCCCGTTCATGAGTGCTGGTCATGTAATTGAAATAGAAAAGTACATCTAGGCTTATGTCTGTAATAAAGCAGCAATGCTTTATTGAAGCATGTGAACCTTTCCAACTGTCATTCAAATGAAGACAGTCTTCACATACAGACTCTAAGCCATATCATTCAACTGGAATAAACCTATTATAATCAGCTTGAATTTCAGTTTTACAAGTATAGGCACAGAAGGGCCACAGATGTTTTTTATTTCATGTGGGAGGTATATCATTTTTTTCTGTTCAACATCACTCAAACTCTGTTTTCTCAAATCAGACAAACCAAAAATGCCATTAGTCTGAGACCATCCATGGACTCCCTGAAAGGGATGTAAATCTGAAAACCACGTCACATGTTTTCACCTGGAGTATGCATTTGAGGCTAGAAACCCAGCTCTCAGGCATTACCTCCGTTGAGGCCTTTCAGTTGGTGTGGTTTACAAAAGATCAAACTCTGATGTTCACAGTCTAGGGGAAGTTTTCTAGAAAATTATTCTGTAATTTGTCCTGTCTGAAAAGGCAAGACAATTCAATCCAAACTCAGAAGCGTAAAAAGGCAAACAGAGTGGCCTTTTAGGAAGTGTCCCTATCCTACTTGAAAGCAAATCCATGCCAGTCTGAAAAAAGATTTTTTATCCTGTTCTTGAAACGCTTCTCGTGAGGCAGTCTCAGGCAGCCTGCTCCATTGTGGCCCCATTCTTCCCCTTTGCCAGTGATTTTCTTAATTTCTGAACTAAGTGTTTATATTGCTTAAACCCACCACTACCTTTCTCATCTACAGGTAGCGTTAAGAATAGTATTTTTTCCTCTTCAAAGCAGCTATTTACATATTTATCCTTCTCTCTCTTCAGTCATTTCTTCCAACTAATGCAGTTCCTTCAACTTCTCCTTGTAGCTTCTGTTTCTGAATTATCCCTGTTTTCGCCTCCCTGAAGGTGACCCACAGCTGTCCTCAAGCGCGCAGCCCCAGGCTGGAAATGGTCCCCCAGCTGTGGCCTAGCTCCTGCTGAGTAGTAGGATGATCTCACAGCATATAGACTGTACTTTCACTGATCTATCCCAGTATGATGTTGGCTTTTTTTCCCCTTTTTTGTTCAGAGCTACATGATACTGCTGGCTCCCCATGAGCCCGCAACCCACTCTAACCCCCATGCCTTCTCAGCACTACTGCTTCTCGCTCTTTTGGCTCCTCACCCCATTTCTTTGCTGTTGCTTGTTCCTACCAACACGCAGAGCATCACAGTTGTCCTTATCAGGTTGCGTTTCTCTGCTTCTCATCCAGTCAACACACTCGGCACCTGCAGAGCTGCAAACAAATACAGTGTTGAGTACAGGGGACATGCTCGGGTCAGCCCTGCCTTTTAGGAAGCACTTAATATTCTAATTTCCAGACCCCTTCTTTTCTATGGGTGACACACACCACCAAGGCTTTTGGCCAGCCAGGGTGACCAAGGTGGTCTCTCTGACAGCCCCTTAGGCTGGCCATGAGCAGGCAGCAAGTGCGCTTCTGTGCGGTGAAATGCCAGCCCTAGCCACGAGTCAGCCCTCCACGCCTGGACCTGAAAAATGACCAGCAGGAGAAAATGCTCGCATTTCCCAAAAGAGATTAAACATTTCACTTCTTTTTGAGTCATATTGCCAGAAGAAAATAAACAAATATTATTTACCATCCAATGGAAATGTAACTTTTTTCCCCTTTTTTGCTGAACCTGCTGTGCAACATCTGCTGTTATAACTGAGGTACTTTAGGGGAAATGCGCTTACTTGAAAAAAAAATATTTTGGAAGTGCATAAAGCTTTTGACAGATTTGTCCCCAGTCTTCTAAAATCTCACATGCTTTTGTATCTAATTAGCAAACTCTATGTGTATGAACTCTGGCAACATAAGAAATGAATGGAGCTAGCTTAGTCATTCTTCAGCTTTGTGTGACAGGTATTTTTGAAGAGATTGGCTGCTGATCACTTTGGCTGCAGTAGAATGGGTGTATAGATAAAAAGACACTCGTTATTTACTGGTGAAGTAGTGGTAATGAAATTAAATGACAGTGATGTGGATGCTAAACCCAGAAACAAAATAATCCAAGTTACTGTGATAGCAGATTAACGTTAAGTATGCATTTAGATAAGGCAACATGAATGAAATAAAGACATGTAAATCAGCTTAATAGTTATTTCATAACTTCTTGCCAAACATATCTAATTAAAGGTTTGTTACTGCTTCCTTTGAGGAGAACAATGGCATTTTCCTTCAGGGGCTACAACCCTGTGATTCTGTCAAGCTAAGCTCATTGCGATAACCTGCCAGATCCTAAATAGTTAATGAGGTAACAACAACTACATTTATATGAAAGAAAAACAATATACAGCCAGTTCCTTTTGCTAAAATCTTGAGGTTCTAAATATTAATGCCATGGTACAGATAAACCATATGGTAATTTCCTGAGGAAAGATTAGGGGCTTGTGCAGAAGATAAAACCCAAAGCATATGTTTGACTGCCTTGGCTTTCACGTATTAATTATATATATAATGATGGAGTAATTGGAACAATTCTGTGATGGTCACAATTTGCTGAAAGCTGTACTACAGCTAAGTACACATTCCTTATTCTCCCACAACAAGAACCTGGATGTCTCACTAGTAAATAAAAGGGAGTTTGGTGCTCACAGTGGCTGTCAGTGGTTAATAAAGGCTGGATTCCACAAATGCCATAGGAGATGATGCTCACAGCTCCTCAGAGCGGTCACAGCAGACAGGTCTTCTCGGTGCTCCAGTTACTGAGAGGAGACCCCCCCTTTCTCACAGGCTGCCTTATTCGCATCAGCGAGGCTTTCAGCAGCCACGTTAAATGCCAGAGCTCTTTTCCAGACCAGGGGGCTTGCTCATGGCATCTTGACGCTGAAGTTAATCTGCTAGTGAAGGCACTGTGGAAAAGGTAGACCAGGAACGGTCTATGCGTCTGCTAGTCCACTTACTATTGCTTTCAAGTCTAAACATAGCCAACACCAACTTGCAGTAAAAGTACTGCAGAGTTGGAAAGCAGAGGAGGAAAGTCTGACAAGTTCAGGAAGACCCTGGAAAACTTCCCATGTGAAACACGCTGTTTTCCTCTTCCTGCCTGTTGGTCACTTGGGGACTGGAGGAAAAAACCCTTTTGGGCTGAGTCATTCACACTTTACCAAGAAAAATACTTGCCGTTTACTCTAGGGAGTAGTGCCACAGTAGATTATGATGAAGTGGGGCTCATTTGTTTTACAGGAAACGTCAGTACCTGAACTTTGCTGTTCATTTCCAAGCACCCAGCCTGGGAGGTGTCTATTTTCACAAGTTACAATTACTGTCTATATTTCAAAAACAAACCAGTTAAAGTTCAATGCACTTCTTTAGTTGTGCTGAAATGGGATGGATTTTTTTTTCTTACAGAAATTGGACAAATGTTGGCTCTGAACTGATTCAGTATTTATCCTGGCGTTTAACTTGAAACAGTCCAGTAGTTCCATTAAATGAGCAAAATTGTCCATGTACACTAGGTTACTTTCCTGTTTTTCTGGACTGGGTCTCTGCAGAGCATTTAGCTTAATAAATACAACTCTAAGCATAATTTTAGACTGTCTAAAAAGAAAGTGGATTGAAAGGGTAGATCTGTGGCTTTTTTTTTTTTTTTTTTTTTTTTTTTTTTTTTTTTTTTTTTTTTTCTTTTTGAATAGAAAGCTTGCTGCTTCCTAGTTTTGGCCAAAAAGTAGTTTTCTGAGGGATGGAAAATCCACTCTGTCACAGTTCAAGCTTCCACCGTGATGGCAACATTTGCAGCTTTGTTTGCAGTAATTTTTAACAGAAGGATTATTTCTCCATCTCGGATACATTTGTTTCTTGTAAGCGCTTGCTGCAGCGCATCCGTTTGGCAGTCACCCCCTGGCTGGGGAGCCACAATCTGCTGCTTTTGCTTCACGTCTGAAGCTTTTCAAACAAAGCAAGCCCCGAGTTAAATTTATCTGAACTCACTTAGGCGCGCTTCACACAGCTGTTGAGTCACCAGAGCCTCCTGTTCCTCACACCGTTCCTCCTGCAGAAGCCAGCGACTGTCCGGGGAGGTGGAAAGGCAGCTCCACGTGTCAGCGGGAAGGCTTCTCGGCTAGGAAAGAGGGAAGGACTCCTGCTGCCAAAGCCCCGGCCTACGCCACGCACAGTGACCCGCTTCCCCAGCCTGGGAGACTTGGCCGATCTTCACGGAAATGAGTGAAACCGGGTCAGATACCCACAGTGAAAGATCTGGCTGACGGAACAAACAGGATGGAAAAGGGGCGTAAATGATAAAGGAGCTGAGCATGGCTTGAACTGAAGTGTTCAGGGAATTCATTCAGGTGGCAAGAGGATAAAGGCTCAAGGACAAGGCTCCCCTGGGGCCTTTTTCCCCTGTACACGCACCGTTTCGTTTGACCCGGGAGCCCTCTCCGCTCCTGGCGTGGGGTCACAGCACGGTGCAGCCTGGCTGTGAGTTCATTGCTGCCTCCACCAGCCTGAAGGAAGGCTCCTGAGTCACAGGAAGAAGGAAGCTCGGGGTTAGATGGTGGCATAGTACCCCCTTCCCAGTCCTAGGTGGAGACAGCCCGACAGGAGAACATTAAAATGGGCTGTGCCAGTGGATAGAATCATAGAATCATTAAGGTTGGAAAAGACCTCCAAGGTCATCTGGTCCAACTATCCCCCTACTACCAATGTCATGCACTAAACCATGTCCCTAAGCACCACGTCCAACCTTTCCTTGAACATCCCAAGGGACGGTGACTCCACCACTTCCCTGGGCAACCCGTTCCAATGCCTGACTGCTCTTTCTGAGAACTGTCTCCTCATTTCCAACCTAAACATCCCCTGGTGTAACTTGAGGCCATTCCCTCTAGTCCTATTACCAGTTATTTGTGAGAAGAGGCCGACCCCCAGCTCCCCACAACCTCGTTTCAGGTGGTTGTAGAGAGCAATAAAGTCTCCCCTGAGCCTCCTCTTCCCCAGACTAAACAACCCCAGTTCCCTCGGCTGCTCCTCACAGGACTTGTGTTTCAGGCCCTTCACCACATGTTCAGCCTTACTTTGGAGTTCAAGCATAAGGATAGAAAGATAGGTACAAACTTATAAATAAATTGAGGCAACAGCACAGCCCTGACTGGCATTTGCAGGCCCAAAAGCTGTCTCCGGCCTGGATTCCTCCCCCAGCATCTCAGTGAATGTGCCTGCAGAGCTCCGGCCTCCCTGCCATGAGGCCTCCATACGGCCTGATAGCATGGGGCACGGGGCACTGCCACCAACTCCTATTGCTTCAGCACCGTGACAGACACCCCATTTCTGTAATGCAAGGATGATTGAAATGTTAATTTCTTCTAGGAGAATGTCAGCAGCCGCACTTGCTCGGCTGCAAGAGAAGCCCCAGGACATTTACCTGCAGGTGGACACGGGGCCTCCTCAGGCCAGGGTCAAAGCGAGCGGCTCCGCTGCTTTCAGCCCTGGTGCCTTTCCCCTGCAAGACAGAGAGCTCAGGATCTGTTCTCTGTTCGTTAGTACAGCCTGGCAAGGAGAAACTAACTGCACAATGGGAAGTCAGCCATGAAATAAACAGTTAATGCAAGTAAGGAAGCAGTGACAGACATCACAGTCACTGAGCTATGCTTATGTTTTGGCAGATGACAGGATCCCAGCAGATCATTAGCAGGGGGCAAATGCAGAAGGCCTTCGGCTAAATCTTGCCACTGCTCCCAGTAATTGCCTTTTAAGCAACTGGGAGACTGTAGGGGAAAGGTCTTGTACCACAAGAATGAATGTTTTCTGACAGTAAAATGCTCCTGACTTACGGTCAGAAAAATGAGACCCTAAATAGACATGGCTCTGCTAATACTGACAGAGCTGTGCAGTCTTTCATTTAGAGGGTGCTCTCCTTAATTTTGTTGTAGCTCATGCAGCCAATAAACAGATCACACTGGCTAATTATAAAGATATTTTCTTTACACACAGATGGTATTAGAAAACATCTCTGTATATAACATCTGTAAATAAACAATGAATTAGTTATCTGATATGCAATATATTCAATTTTTTTTTTTTTGTGCAATACCCCCAGCAGGAAGCAAAGCATGTGCAGTGGTGACTAAAAACAACATTATTGCTTGCTTAAATAGAGCAATGCATCCTGTTGATGGGAAGGGTAAGCTTTGCCTGGAAGGGACTGTTATTGCAGCTTCAAGTCATTCAAGACTTTTTTTAAATAAAAAAAGCATTTTCTATTCACTTCTAAGCAACAACTGTTGGCATATTTCCTTACAGAAGACACTGCTGTGTCCGGCTATTACTCAACTAGTAACATCAGACATTAAAGTTGCAGGAAACACAGTTCATCTTTTGCGTAGTTAGAAAGGAGTTGGCTTCCCCATTACCCTGGAAATTGAACTTGCTGCTGGGCAGAAAACCACAATTCACAGCGGAAAATAATAGCTGATATATGAATATCTACCTAAAGACTAATCAGCAAAACAAACAACCTATGATGAAGGTGACCTACATGACGTCATTTGGAGGAAATTAGTCATCAGTATTCTCCTGCTTCTTTTTATTTTACAATATGAAATCGCCACCCCTACCCAGTTTAGCTGAGCATGGGTTAATACAATCTGTTGTGAATAAGACTCAAGCTGTTATCACAAGACAAGCTGCATTTTACCAGGGCCTGATGTTGCCCATGTGTCTGTTGAGTTCCCAAGGTGTTACTGCACTCTAAGCAGTGCTAGGGGTCCTAGCAAGCACCCGCACCATATAAGAAGGGACTAGAAGATGGGAGGAGGCAGGATCAGGCTTGCTTCCTGCACGCCTTTTGGGATTTCCTACCATGTTCATTGCATCAATGAGCACCCTTTAAAAATTTTCTTCCCCCCCAAGCCAGTGGCTTAATGGCATACCATTTAGGGATGACAACAGGCTAAATATTGCATTGAGATAAGCCTCTCCAGATCTGAAATAACCGCACTGACTCTGACTTCCAGCATAATTATGCCAATGCTCAACCAAGACCAACCATGCCAACTGCGTGACGTACAAGCAGCAGCTCTCAAAGTGTATGTTTTCTTTCTTTTCCATTGAGAAACTGTGTAAAACATTCTGCACGCCAAGCACTACAGGACGTGCGTAACAAACAAACAAAAAAGGCCACGAGATGAGTCCAGGACCCACTGATGTCAAGGGAAGTTTTTGCTGTTTGTTCCACCACGACAGGGATTTGCCTGTCCTGAGCGCACAGGCAGGACAGGATGGGGTGCAGTTGGTGCGTGGGAGCTCCGGGGTGGTGCGGCTTGTCCTTCAAGGTGGATAGTTGCTGCTTCTTGTCAAAAAGCCAGAGCATCTCTTGGTTGTCACTGCATACTGCTCTGTGTGTGTGCTTAGCTCTGAGGCTGGCAGCCCTCTCGCTTCTTTGGTTTTAATTAGGCTCTAATCTCCAGCAAATTAGCTTGATTGCAGATGACCACTTTTATTAGTCAAAGAGCTAACAAGCATATTTTACTTACAGCTTCAGAGAAAAAAAAAAAAAAAAAAAAAAAAAAAAAGATCCAGACTCACCAGACTCACTACTGCTTCACACTAGGCTTCCCCAGACCAACAGCATTTACTAACACGTAAGCTCTGCGGACAATAGCCAGCTTTGCCCTACATCCACTACACTCCAAAGGCATGTGGCTTGCTAAACTGGAAACCACTGCCAAAACAGTCCATTTCAATGTGTAAACCAGATGAAAGGTCAGGGCGCTGCGCAGCAGACAGGCACTGACACCAGTGACGTGCAGGAGCTGGAAAAAGCATCAGCGTCCGCGGGTGAATCTGGTGACACGTCAGCCTGCTGCCTGGCTGCTTTAGCAGGTACCAGCCCTTCCCCTGTGCGCTGCCTTGGGCCACCCGTTATATGGCCACCCATTTCTGTGAGCAAATAGCAACTCTGGCAGAGGTTTAAGGGCTGTCAGCCTCGGGCTTTTGCTATCATGCTTGTTTTAACGTAGCTGTTTCACTGAAAGCAAGCAAGCCAGCAAAGAATGAGCCCTCAGCCCCTCAACCCCAACCCCAAAACACTGTTTTGAAGCTTTGAGAAAAATTCTCTTTCCCTCCCACTCCCAGGAAATGACTCACCATATGAGAAACATTAAAAAAAATCAGTTTAATTGTCTGTTAGTATAAAAATCAATTAAAAAACAAAACAAACAAACAAAAAAAGCCACGAGAGATCTGCAGCTGGCTTCACTGAGTCAATCTCCTAGCAGCGGCCTTCCCTCCTCTTGCCTCTTTCTCCTTTGGCCTCCTACCCTGCAGCTGCAGCTGCTCTCATTCCAGCTGCTACTTTTTTGAGCAAACCAGTGCTACTAGAAGTCGTGAAGAGGCCAAGCTCCATCCCTTTCACCTCATCTCCTTGTGTCTGCAGCTCCTGCAGCACCGCCTGGCTGATCTCACCTCCTCCTGCCCCAGCCACGGCGCCGGGACCAGGTTTGCGATTATCCCAGCGCCGCCGCCAGCAGGGACGGGAACTAATGACAGCTCAAGGGGCAATGGTTTTAAACTAAAAGAGAGGGGAAATTTAGATTAGATCTTATGAGGAAATTCTTCACTCAGAGGGTGGTGAGGCACTGGAACAGGCTGTCCAGAGAGGTTGTGGATGCCTCATCCATGGAGGCGTTTAAGACCAGGTTGGATGAGGCCCTGGGCAACCTGATCTAGTGGGTGGCATCCTGCCCATGGCAGGGGGGTTGGAACTGCGTGCTCTTTAGGGTCCCTTCTAACCCAAGCTGTTCTATGAGTCTAGGACTCCCTCGTTGCCGCAGCGACATGGCTTGGCTGTCCCAGCAGCAGGCTGTTGTAAGCAGCCACTTACTGGTTATACTCGGTGGACATACTGTTAAACCACTCAACTTACCACATCCAGATAATGCAATTATTTTCTGGGATCGCTACTCACCCAACATTTTCAGCACTGGCTGCCGCACAGACCCGCGAGGGATGGCGCTGAGCCGTGCACGTCTCCATGCAGCGAGATTCTGGCGTTACTCATTCGGCCACCACCGCTCCACCCGGGCCCTGGGGAAGGAGCTGCCTGGCACTGGAAGGGAGCTTCGAGAAGAGGCCGGACCCGTGCCAGGCTTGGCAGCCCCCCAGCAGCTGGAGCAGCACCTCGGGGCACCGCGCGGTCAGGGGGTAATGAGCTCGCGGCAGAGTGCGAGCGTGCAGCTGGTGCGGGTCACAGCGCTGACTTCATTTCCTTCCTCCCGGCTCCCTCGCCGCGCTCTGCCCGGCCATCTCGCCCAGGCCTGGCCGGTGTCCAGGCAGCACCCCTGGGCAGAGCCGCGGATAGCGCTGCTCTCCCGAGGCGTAGGGCACCTGGTCGTCGCCCGAGCCTTTCTGGGTGTGTGATTTTCTCTCTCAAGAGCTACCGGGTCTCCCTGATGGCTCCCAGAGAGCATCCAGAGGTGATGGAGCAGCAAGCAGGCCCTCCCGTTGTACCTGCCTGAACTGGAGACCGCAACAGTGAAAGGGAGAGGAAGGCTCCTATTCACTCGGGCCACAAGGCTCTCTTAAAAGCTGGAGACAGGAAACATTATCTGTTAGTGACTGATGAGCATTTGTGCTGCAGCAGCTCTGAAGGCTCCCACTGACATCCTGCTCCTGTTATTCTGGGCACAGGCACCAGATTGAAAACAGTCCTGGCCGCAAAGACTTTGCAATTGAACCCATCTAGAACATGAATAAATAGGGCCTGCCCCACCAGCAGCCCCACAGCTAAAGGACTTCGCTCTAAGAGAATTCAGCAAGGACCCCAGGGGCCACAAGCTTCTGGGCCTATTACATCTATCTGTGCAGCCTGCCCAGCCTCCTCCAAGTCCCACGTACCCAGCCCTGGCCACAGAGGATGCTCCTCAGTACCTGGAAAGGCAGCAGCAAAGCTGGGGGAAACCCAGCTGCTTTCAGCCCTGCTTTCCCTCCCTAATAGCTCCTCATTTGATTAATGGTTTTGATGCTCAGCCTCGCTACCTTTAAGTAATTCTGTTGATGTCCACAAATAACCAAACCAGACCACCAGGGCTGGGTGGGAGATGAAGGGCTGTATCTCGGGATGCAGGCCTGCAGCACAGCCCAGGGCTGCTGAGATCCAGCCTGTGCTGCCTGCTGGCCAGCACCACTTGTTGCGCTTTGCCAGCCAGCAAGTCTGTTACTGCTTAGGAAACCGCTCACTCCATTTTTCACTAAATACCTCTTGTTGGTAGTGATGGCACTGCAGAGTTATTTCACTGTAGTGAGGCTCCTGAAAAAAGCTGAAAAAGAATTCACATTAAATCCAGGCATCAGCTCCAGTGACTTTCCTGGGAAAATACAGGGCAGAGAAAGGAGTTTTGGTTTAGGTTCCCCTAGATCTTCCTCATCATTTATACCCTCTTGAACCTATACGAGGGTCTAAAAGAGAGCATTTGTTTTTCAGTTCAGTTGTATTTCATGTCTCTGTCTAAACATCTTATGTTGCTACTTCATTTACGATAAAAATGGCAAAAAATAGAAATATAAATCCATCAGTATCCATTGATACCATCAGCAACCAATCACACTTTGGTTTAATTTCAAAATTGCTGGAACATGGCAGATGCAAAAGCTTTGCTTGGATGACACTAGGCTTGTGTTATACTTAGGAGAGAAAAGGGGAAGGAAAACGGGAGATAAGTAGACCACGTATGTGATATTCCTGAGATTTTTCTGTTTCATTGTGTTTGAATAACAGGAAAAAATGTTTTGTCATAGCAATTTTCTGGGATTTCCAAAGTGGAAGACGAAGCCCCCAGAATCTGCAAATCCATCAGCCTATGCAGCACTTCCAGCTGTTGAATGGGAAAGACTGAGTTCATTACTAGGAAGTGGAAACTGCGCTACCATGTCTTGGCTGAAGTGCACGTGATGAAGAGATGCTTGCTCTGCTCGACTTGCCATGCCAACGCAGGACACGTGTCTGCTGGACTCTGCCACCTAGAAGCCAGCCGCAACCGTCAGACCTGTGTGGTGCCAGCGTGGGTGAGGGTCTGACAGTGGCACAGGCTGACAGGGGCCAGGAGCCTGGCTGCAGTGTGCAGGGGCTCAGGGGCTCTCCCCACCTCCTGCCCATGCACATGTGCTGCCTGGTCCTGGCATTCCTCTCTGGCTTGGACCAGGACAGGAACCTCTTGCAGCAGGACTGTGAGGAACCCACAGCCTGAGGTCAGTGTGGAAGCCCAGGGGCATGGCCTGCACGAGACCAGGCCTCTAAATTTACATATTTTCAGTGTGAAATGGAGAAAGCTCAGCCTGGTTTGGCTCCCCCACCCCTTTCTTCCACCTTG
This sequence comes from Oxyura jamaicensis, assembly GCF_011077185.1. Classification (NCBI taxonomy): domain Eukaryota; kingdom Metazoa; phylum Chordata; class Aves; order Anseriformes; family Anatidae; genus Oxyura; species Oxyura jamaicensis. The sequence continues at coordinate 13,080,210 of NC_048902.1, forward strand.
GTTTACTGCCGCTGCCTTTGGCGGAGGAGGCCATGCAATGGGCAGCACGCCCCCCTCGCCCACCACGTCACTTACTGGTAGGCCACAAGCGACACAGAAGAGGAACATTTCTACTTCGCATACAGTCAGCAGCGCAGACACAGTGCGATGGATCTCCAGCCCCACATGGGGGGAGATCCCCAGGAGAGCTCAGCTCTGCATGGAGCTGCTGGAGAGGAGCAGAGAAACGCCACTGCTAAACACTGCAGAAACAACACGATGCACACCTAAGAGCAAAGCTGATCACTGAAACACTCTGTAAGAGTCTGCTCAGCTGATAAAGCTTTCAGCAGCTTTGGAGCAGAGTACAAGTGGTGGGACCACCAAAATGCTGTCACGTAGCAACAGCATTAACACCAGAACCTGAGCGTACAGCTTCGAGTGACAAACTGCACCGTGCTTGGATGCTGCTGTGCCCAGCAGTGCTGTGCCACCCACTCAATGCACAGCCAAGAGAAAGGCCCTGGAAGCAAGAACAATTTTTTTCTTTTAAGTGATGCGTGAGTCCCCACTGAAGCCTAAAGCATTTTGTCAGGGAGGGATCAGCTTCAGCAAGTGCTGGGGCCTCTGCAGACGCCGTCTTCCTGAAGCTTTAACCGGCTTCCGCCTCCATGAAACTGGGGTACTCATGGGGCAAAGAAGCAAAGCAGCTTGGGTGGCTCCCAAATGGGGAATGGTTGAGGCATGTACAATAGGAGACACAAGCCCTTGTCCTCTGGTAAGTCAAAGCATGGCCGTAAGTACAGCTGAAAGATGCTTCAGGTGCCCTTCAGACCGAGTCAGCACCTCCACACAGAGGATGTAAGTACAGTTAAGTGCAACAGCAGTGTGAGGCACAGTAAGGCGCAGCCAGCCCAGAACAAGAAAATTGGGTATGAGCAATAGAAATAGACCATGAGAAGGTGCAAGGAAAGCACGCACAGAACAGTGAAATGGCAAATGGCTCTGCATTTGCTTTTACTTACTCAAATCCCAAATGCTACTTTTGATTCTCTCCTGGAGTGGCAGTAAGTGGTGACCCATCCTCTGTGTTTATTCACAGCCAGAAAAACAGCAAAAATTAATTGTATCGGATGTTGCTACAACTGCATTTGGAAGGATGGCTCATGTTAGTGCTGAACACAACACGTCTCTTGTTCTTCTGTACCCTGTGATGCTCAGGAGAAGAATTTTTTTAAAAAAGAATAAAGATCTGTTGTTGGGTGGTTGGGCACACCATCCTCCAGGAAAAGTTTTGTCTTCCTATAACACAAGTAAAATGAGAAAACTGAACAATGAGGGCGCTCAGACCTCATTGCTATTCAGGAGTTTGGCGCATTGATTCTTACAGCAACGTATTTCAAGAGAGGTGCCTTCCCCATCCGCCGCAGCGGCATCAGCGCATCCGTCCCTGGCACTGCCTCTCGGGCACGAAGCCAGGCTGGGAGGCTGAGTCCTCTTCCTCCTCTGGTGGAGGGGAAGAAGCTCCGTGACTGACGGGAAGTGAACTTGGTCGTGTCACCTGCAGCCCCAAACACCACCATCATCTAGAATGATTTTGTTTTTCCTCATTTCCCAACTTTTTGTTTAGAAAAATAGCAATTTTGGAGGAGGGATTTAGGACTTGTGATTACAAACAAAATAGAATATTACTTGCATAGTGGGAGCAGCTCGGTATTACACGGCTGTCTTTTGACATGTTTACACAGCTGGCCAGAAACCATTAAAACATATTTTCTCAGGAGGCAGTGTGGTCTCACGGAATGAGCACGGGCCTAGGAGTTGGGAACTCCCACGTTGTCATTTTGGGTTGCCAGTGATTCGCTTTGGTGCAGACGGAGCCATTTAACCCCTGCGCGTGTCAGCAGCCCAGCGCCTAATGAGGAATAATAGAAGGTGACACCTCCTGATAGCAGGCTGACGGTGAGGATCCATGCATTAATCCTGGGGTGGGAGAGGAGGACGAGGACCCTGATGTGGTGCACAAGGTCAAAACACCCAAATAAAGACTGAGGATGGATGCAGTGGCTCCTAACTTTCTCCTACCTTCACCTTTGCTGGTTCGGGTTAGGCACTCTCTGAATCAGGGTCGCTGCATCTGACGGGGTCTTGTGCAAGCCGTTCTGCTCTGAGCTGAGATCACCCGTAAGCATGCCGCAGCAGTTTCTCACTTTCCCTAGCAGTAAAGGAACAAAAGCGTTCTTGGTAAGACCGCAGCAGCTTTCTGGATCCTTGGGGAAGTGAAAAAGTGAGCAAGTGACTTCTAGCCCAGGAACATTAATGATTAAAAAGCATCAATTTCCAAACAGCTGAAGAATGTATCAGCTATTACATCTGAATGGAAGCTTGCAGAGCAACAGCGTTGTAAATGCCATGAAATGACTGGCTCTATTTCTAGCTCAGGTGGTTAAACATCAAATAAAACCTAAATTTATACTGAACGGGGGCCTATACAGTGACACCATTTGTAAGTGCAGCCTTCCTGCTTAGCAGCATTGCCCCTGAATGGGAATCAGACTCAGGCATTCGGTTCAGGATGCTTTTGCGATAGCACTGAGATCCCTGAGCAGACTTCAGATTTGACCTAGACACCGCATACAAACCAGTCCATATAGCTTCTGGGTGATGAGGATGGAAATAATCCTACAGGAAGATGTTCTAGCTGGTGGCTAAACTGTGATCTTACCCATTAATATCCTTGTTTACTTCTCCCACTGTTGTTACGTCTGGTAACTGCCCTGCTTGCGTTTTACTGTGCTGTTAATAAAGGTTTTATTTGATGGAAAACTGGAGATCATCCAGCAAAAAAAAAAGGGTTCCAAATCAGGCAACAGCTATTTTGTTTCTTCACTCTGGTTCCTTTTTTCCCTTTCCCGGTTTCTCAGGGCCTGTAATAGAAAGGAAAAGTTGCTTGCAAAACGCAGGGAATGGCCTTGCTGATAGACTGTATCTCTGGGGTTTTGTCAGCAGCTCCAGAGGATTTTTGTCAACAGCTTGAGTCATTCTGGGGAACCGGCCTGCTCTTTGTAAAGCAGATCTCTGCAGAGGAGGATGGGTGTGGGAACAGCTAGGTGGCACAAAATCCTGATCTGCGTTACAAAGCATTTTCTCAGAGCTTTTTCAGGATATGGGAAAGGATGCGTCAAGGCGTGATGGACACAGAGCTGGAGGCGGCTGCGGCCAGAGAAAGTCTTGTGACTGCTTCTGTTCAGCCCTGCGGCTGCTCCACCTTGCCGAGGAGGCCAGATGGACTTTTCAGCTGGCTCAGGTTGGTGACCATGTAAAGGTCTTGATGCCTTCTCTCCGTGGCTGTGTTGAGGGTGGGAGCTGCCCCCCCAGATCCCAGGCATAACAGAGGTACCAGGCCCATGGAGGCCACCTCGTCCCCTCCTGGGGAAGCAGGGCTGTCCCCACCTCACGACCCGGCCCAGCAGGACCCTTCAGCAGCCTGTTCCCACACCACACAAGCTCTCCGAGTGACAAAGTTTCCCCAAAGGTCCAAACTGAGCCTCCCAACCTGCAGGCTGTGGCTGCAACTCGCAGGACAGGGGTCAGACCTTCTCCTCCACTACCACCAGGCTCTGAGAGCAGTGACGAGGACAGGAAGACAGCCACCATCTCAGCAGCGTTTCTGGATGCAGCTGAGAGAAGTGCTGGTGCATCGCTCATTCGCATAGGCAGTGGGGAAAGATTTTAAAAATCCAACAAACGGCACCTAGTGCATGCTCTCTGCGTAAGAAGAAACTGAAACTTTTTTAAAAAATAAAAAAATAAAAAAAGATTGTTCTCTTCTGGATAGCAAACTTTAACAGCAAAGAAATTTGAGCCTTCAGGGTATCTTTAGCCCAGTTTTAGAACCTCCTGGAAACAGAAGCTATTAATGGGCTTATTGCTGGAAGCTCATCAGCTCCATTGTTTTAAATGGCTGTGAAACATGCTCCTGATGGGAAAAAGCATGAAAACAACAGAAAAACAGGAATCTGTTATCCGATATTGCCACCTCTGCTAATAAAGTTCTCTCTTCAATACTGAAGCCTTGCTTGATTTTAGAAGAGCCTTGTAAAATTGTCTTGACACCTCATTAACGTGGGTACAAAAATGCGCTCACCCACCCTTTAGTGACACAGTTGTAGATGGGAAGAACCAGGGGGGGGACACCGGGGGGGGGGGGGGGGGGTAAAAAAATGTCAGAGGAAAACTGTTGGTGAGCTGAGTGGGTGTGCGGTCTGTGATGAAGTGTCACGCATATCTACAGTGATCTATAAGTATCGAATATTACCATCTACTGCGTTAGGGCTTTTGTCTTCTAGTAGCCCTATTTATTTAATCGACACTTGCTTCAGTGGGGTTGCTTCGGCATTTCAGTACCAGATGATGTATCCAGGTCAGCCTCGGTAGGTTAGTGCAGAACCCCACTCCCTCAGCAGGATCTGGAAATTTAGGTCAATTCGCATAACTTTGATGAATCTTTAGAACTGAAATGATTAAAGTGACAACTTCTATTGACTCCCTGCTGAGGTCTCTGACCTTAAATCATGGAGGTCACAAAAAATATGTTAAGAATCCAAATAAACTCCAATTCAGGACCCCTTTAGATTAAGCACCTCTGTGCAATGGTCATCAGTATGACTTAAAGGAACTGCGTTGTTTTGAACGCTTTATAGTTTCTCAATAACTGTTTCCTAGGAATTTCATGAATTTCAAAGCGTGACTTTTTTCTTTCCAACCACACCAAATGCATTAAAAAAAAAAAAAAAAAGACAATGGAAAACATAAGGATTAGAAGTTCACAAAGCATCAGTTCTACGAATTGTTCAGAAAGCTGTAGCACCTTCTAGTTTTAGGGTTGCATGGAATAAACTCAAGACATTTTTCAGTTAAAGGGTTTGATACTTTTCCATGCCACACCACAACAGATGCAGATGTTCGGTGTCTAAGTTTCATGGGTAAAATGACAAAGACCCTTTCCTACATCACTGAACAAGTCATCGGAGAAGAGCTTTGCCTGCCTACAGGAGACAACCACGATGAGGCATGTGCTTGGTATTAAAGGAGGAAACTTTGATTAGCTGATGCTATGTAAAACCAATGTCCAAAAAAATATTTTTTAAGCATAGCAGAATTTGTTCCTCCATCAAGCAGGGGCTTGGGTGGTCACACACCGCAGAGCAGCGGGGGCACAGGGAGGGCTGCAAATCCAGCAAAGGGACATTGCAACATGGTCAGGAGCTGTTTCTTCTAGCTACCTTCATGAAGAAGGGATGCTCCGTGGGCGCCCACGCTTCGCACACGGAGTATGGTGGGGCGAGCAGACTGCCTGCATCGTTCCCTCGTACCCACAGCCTGGCCCAGGTTACCGCAAGCAGCCCTCAGTGTTCACACTGAGCTCTCTTGGTGGCTGGAGAAGGCAGCAGGTAAAGGAGAGAGGACGCAACACACCAGCAGTCCCTTTAAAAAAATAATTTAGTCTTCAGTTGCTCGTGCTGTAGTGTTGCCTCCTGATGTCTTCTGCTCAGATGTAAACCAGAAACAAAGTCATTATACTTGGTTGAGAGAACGTGCTTTACACGGAGGAATCCCACAGCGCTTGCATCTCCTTTGTGAGTCATGTTCTGGTGTCCCTCGCCCGACGCCTTCACACACACTTGGGCCTGGACAAATTGCAATTCCATGCAGCGAGGGAAACCAGGGGCAAGAGGAGGCGGCAACTGAGAGAAATCCCACAGTATGGATTCCTCCACTAAGTGGAAAGTTTTATGATCCGGTCCTCGCCCCCAGGTCTGTGCACTGAAGACAGTGTGGGTTGTGTGTACGTGTATGAGGCTGTTTTCTCCTCTGAGTTTATTTAGCAAAGTGGAGGTCTCCAAACTCCAAAAAATCAGTAACGTAGGCCTTCCAAACACTCGCTCCTCAATGACAACGCGTCTGACTGCCTAGCCAGTAACTCCAGTGCTGAGAGGAAAACAACTCTACCATGATTTTGTTTTGCAGAGCGAAGCCGCCTCCTGTCCAGGCCACACACAGAACCGCTGGGGCTGCCATCGGTCACTGCGAGGAGGGATGGGCAGCTGGGCGTGAAGGCCCTGGGAGCCACCCCAAACATACTTTGGGTGCACCAACCAGCCTTACAGTGCTTCAAGGCTGCTTTTAAAATCATTTCAAGTATTTAAAACCTCACTTTCTTCGCTAAGAACCTGCTATTTGTAAGAGGCAGAGGTGCACCAAAGCGCTGGAAAATGTAACCATCTTGAAGAGGACACATGAGCTGAGGCAGACTTCCAAGCTGCAGCTGGGGCTTTCTTCTGTCCCTCTGAGTTGTGCCTGCAGATTTGTAATTACAGTAATGTGTGTACAGCTGTTAAATTTTGTCCGCGAGAGCCATGGTAATTGCACTGCTGCATGTGCATCTTCTATGTGTGACCCTTCACTTGACTTTTTTTCAGCTGGGTCCCAAATGACACATTTTGTACATTACTATTTAGTGCCAGTCTATAATTAGAAGATAATTTTTTTCCAGAGCTAATGAAAAGATGCCCTCGCAACCTCTGGATCTGATCCCAAATCCAGTAATACATTTCAAGTGATTCTGTTTCATTTTATGTGGGACAGAACAAGAAAATTGAAGAAAGATGCTGCCAAGTATTTCCAACCAGGAACATGCAGAAGCTTGGTGAAAAAGGATGAAAGAATTCATCTGTATCTGTCCTCGTTATATCCAACTTGGAGAGAAACTGGGAAAATTAAATGAGTAATACTTCCTGAACTATGATGGTATATTGATGGAAACGTGGCTAAGAATTAGCTCCCATGGAAAAATTAAGAAAAATATATTTCTATCATCGTAATAAAGACTTAAGCCATTTTTATGAGTCATTAACGCCAGTTTATAGAGCCAAAGGTGGTAAGTGTTGGGATATACTCAACTTCATTTCTTTTCATGTTTCTCTCCTGATTTCTCCCATGGTGTCTCACCACCATGCCATGCTACATCAACTGTCACTGAACATTTGTCTCCCCTCCACATCTCCATCTCCAAACCCAAATTCCACACCAACATTAATAGCCCCAGAAATTCCACAGCCAGTTGTCATCACGGTGCCCAGCAGTACCCTTGATTCAGCATGTGAAAGTACAGGTTAATGACCATCAATCCGCAAGGAGTGCCAGGAGGGATCCTGGAAGAGCCCAGCCACACCATACCCTGCTTGGTAGTGCCGCACCACCCGTTCTGTGTGCTCCTTTCTACTTGGATAATGTCCTTCCAGAAGCAAATAAAAGCCTACTAAAACACAACAAAAAAGCAACAAACAGCTGCCATGATGAAAGAATGAACCATTTCTGGGGGTTTATAGTTTTGGGCATACCTTTAGCAAAGACACTACTGAAAAAAAGAACGTCACTTTGCTGAAGACCCAGTTTTCACAGCAAAACAGTGTGAATGGCACATTTTCAACCTGTCCTCATCACCACCATCTGATTAAGGACACCCCAGTGCCCTGCTTTGATTGTGGGTGTCCTTTCTGGGTCCCCAGCAGGGATCGTGCCTCTTCTCCACAGGCAGAGCCCTTAAGAAGGCGCATGGGCTGTGAAAACACCACTTACCCCGAAACAGGAATGCATGCCCTGGAGCTCAGCATCTTCAGCTCCCTGCGGTGGCCAAGGCATCAGCTTTTTGGATTTATTGGCAAGGTAAATCCCGCTCACAAAATACCAAGTAGACAAAGAAATACAGTATAAGCACAATGAAGAAGCACTGTGAAAAGCAAATGCACTTTACATAAGAAAGTCTGGAAAGGTCACCAGAATGTTTGTGGGAAGGGTACAAGTATTTTTCAGCTTTGAATAATGAGACCGAAAGGTGGACAAAGAAACCACTGTGCTGCCATCCCAGAGACTGAATAAAAATTGCCACAGACTATGAATCAATTCTAAATCAATTGTGTTCTAATGAAGCACTGTACAATACAGATACCAAATCACACACCTCAGCACGACCAGCAGAACAGGGCTGTTGATTAATGCTTTTCTGGAACTTCTTTCAAAACCTGAGATCTCAAACTAACATTCCTCTCCCTCTGGACACCCTTTGTACAAGGAGAGGGGACCTTCCCATGCACAACCACACAGCACAGAAGCAGATTTCAAAGAAAAGATCAATGCCTGATCTTCTGATTTTTGCCACGAATCTTATCATTCAGGGTTAATTCCTACTTGACGATTCCCAACAGCCTTTCTTAATTACAAAAAGACAGGAAGTAACAACAGCTCATGACATTTTTATTTTAATGAAATTTAAAAAGGCAGTTATTAGTTATACATACACACAACTGATTCTGTACTTGTTAGTCATAAATATAGAACATTCAGAAGTACAAAATACACTTTATCCACAGCACAATTTCACATCAATATGAAGAGTTTAAACAGATAAGTAACCAAGTGCCTAACCATGACAGAAGCCCATTTTTGAGATTTATTTTTTTTTAAAGACCATTAATCTACGCAAAGTAATCAGTGCCCAGTCATCAGTTCCATGAAATACACTCTGGTTTAGAGTAGGAAAAGACTGACCTTCTACAGACAATTAGATGCCATCACTTTTTCTTTGCTCCATTAATAGAAACAAAACAAAGCCCACATTCTCCTCTTCTCACAGCCAACAACTGTGAAAAATGTGACTCTGGCAAAAAATCACCTGAATCCAAACTTGAGCACTGCCAGGAAAAGTGAAAATATCCGAACTAGAAATTAGTCCACTCGATACCTTGCAAACAAAGAGCAACAGCAGTATGACACTGATAAGGCATTAATGACAAAATGGCTGTATTATTCTCGAAAAAAGAGTACACCTATGTATAAAAATATATGTCATAGCAATTGGGTAAATCCAACACTATTTAACACTGTGCCAAAAGTAATTAAGAGTTAAAAAGGCAGTACTGCAAGAAGTATTTACAGTTTCATACTGTACTTCAAAAAAAAAAAAAAAAAGCAACAAAGCTACAAATGAAACTATCCGGTTAAAGCATAAACGTCGGTACTGCCAGTAGCACTTGTAACAAGTAATGCGATGGAGTCCCTCTTGTTAAACAGGATTGCTTGTTTGAATAAACAAGTGTAAATATTTTAGTATCTAAAGTCTCAGTCTACATGCCCACTCATGGAAATAACTCACCCAGACCATTATTATTTGCAGTTTAAAAATCAAAAGATTCAGTTTCAAGAAACACTGTGTTTGCAACACAGTTCGATCAGAAATCACAGCTTTATTTCCAGCTTAAAAAAAAAAAAAAAAAAAACCACGAAAGAAACAAGAAATCCACCACCTGTGAAATTCTGGAAACTGGCAGCCAAAGCGCCTGCAAAGTTACACCAATGGCACGTAATAAAGACGTCAGCATTCCAAATGCACTCTATAACTTCAGCTATAGTATAAGTAAGTTGCTTTAGCAACCAAACACGTGACAGAAAGATACAGCACAGCTTAGGCGACACTGCGCGTTGTGCCACAAGAACCGGGACCAGGCTGTTGCAGAGGAGCTAGCCACTGACACGACGGCGGCACGCAGCCACGGCAGCGCGGGATGCCCAGCAGCAGCAGGTGCTGAGCTTGCTTGTTCACTTGGCCAGAAGCACGAAGCTGCCAAACTCTTAAAGCTTGTTAAGCGCTCCCTCCTCTCTGGCAAGGGAAGGGCTGCCCCACACCTCCCCACCTGTGCATGGCAAGGTGCTGCAAGGATGTGATGGCCGGGACCGGGCTGGGAGGTAAGGAAGGATGGAAATGAGAAGAAAGCTCTGGATCTGGATGGCACACCAGGAATAAGGGTGAAAAAGGCTTGCAAGGAAAACCCAAACCTGGTGTTCTCCGGGCTGCCCTTTAACAGAGTAGCAACCCTTTTTCCCAACCACAAAGGCAGGGGTGCTCTACAAGATGAGAAGCAGCCCTGATGCCTCTGGCATACTGGCTTAAAAGAAAATAAAATAATACTGTATGTAGAAGAACAAAACAAAACAAGAAGGGGGAGACGTGCTTGAAATTCTGCTAACAGTGCACTTTTAACTGCACAGTCAAATTCGGTACACAAGAAGCCTTCAACAGTAGTATAAAAACATGATACACTGAGGAAGTTATCATTGCTGATATTAGGAAGAAGAAAATTAGATAGATCTTATTTTTAAATTGAATTCAGGAACGAAAATAAATTATAAATAGAGCAGTCTGTCACGTTAAATGAAACAGAGGAACAGCATTTTTTGATTCATTTTCACTTTACAGACAAATGTTTTTTAAAAAGTTCTAGAACTGAAATTTATCGTGTCAAGTGTCTTCTGCACAGAGATAAAAGCTACTCATCTACTGCTCTCTCCCTTGTGATTAGATCCTACAGAATGCTCCCAATTATAAAATCAAGCAGATGCTGACTGTATCTCCCTCCAGCCTGCACAGCCATCTATGCACCTTTGACAGAAATTGTTGAGTTTCATTCTGAGGACAGCAGAGCTTTTTTATCTAATTCGGTGAGCAGTCATTTGTCCGAGCAGCATGGGCGGAAGGGGAGAAGGCTCCAAGAGAATAAACATCCATGTATTTAAATGAATAGTGCATAAGCACATGGCTTGCTTACCTAGGAAGGTATTTTCCCTATCTCTGGGAGAGAAGAGATAGGACTTTTTTTTTTTTTTTTTTTAATTTGTTTTCAGCATGGTTTTGGTCAGCCAAGTACAGGCCAGGAGACCTGAGGCCTCTGCAGTACTGCATCTAGATATATTTAAAAAATTCCTAAAAAAAGAGTCCCTAGCCCCACTTGCACGTAGGGTAAGAGATTGGTCCCAGGTTTACCAAGAGAAACAGTAGGAAAGGCTCTTCCTGCACACTGAAAACTACATGCTGTTCTACCCGAGGGCTGGGGAAGCAAATCCAGGTGGAAAAGCACCCTGTGGTTAAGCGTTAAAGCAGTGTCCCTGTGTCACGTTGGCTGTGTCCCGGCAGCCTGCAGTGCCTTTCAGCACCAGGGCAGGCCGCAGGACGAGGCCTGGCTGCTCTGCCTGGCAAAATGGCGGGCAGCAGCGTGCATGGCCCTTCCCAGCGGAAGGGCGCTGTGAAGTCTAAGAATTGTTGTGGATGTTGAGATCTTCTAGAAGGGGGGCTATGCCCTGGGGTTGCTATTTTGAGGTCTGTAATGGCTCCTGAATATGCAAAGGCTTTAAGAAGCTGACCCCATCCCTCTGTAAAGGCTGACTACCACATTCCAACCTCAAAGGTCACAGAAACCCTGCACACAGGAACTCTGGGCTCCTTCTCCTGTGAGCCATTTCTTCTCCTCCTATCCCAAAGAAATGGATACAAATGTTGACCTTTCAACCCAACCTCTTGTAACTCATCATGCATATGAGATACCAAATAAAGAACTTTCTACCACATTTCTGATGAGTGTATGTGGTAAATGAGTAGTTCAGGAGGAAGGTGATTCACTTACCTCTGTGGAAAAGCACATAGCATTCAGAATAGTCAGAGCCCTCAAAACACTTGGTAAGGTGAAAATCCCACATTTAACAGAATAGGGTTAACAGGGTTTAACAGAAGAGACTGCTTGGGAATCCAAGCAAAAATTCAAGTTATCACTGTGTACGCAGTGGACAGGAGTCCAACTGGTATCTGTTACCAACTCACTCTAAAAAAATTACACACTACAAAACCATCTCACTGCTTGCAGCAAATGAGCTTGAATGATTCCATTGTAATAGGCCACCACCTTGCACTGTTAAAATGTGAGGTTTCACAGTATAAAAAGTACTTCACAGAAAAGAAATGCAGCTAATATAGAAATTACGATCTTGGTGTGTTTATAGTCATTTTTATGAGGCAATATTTTTGGGAGAACAAGAACAATAGAAATTAAAGCAGCCAGTGAGAAACGTATAGAGTTATAGGCCTCAATTCAGTGCAAAACCAGACTAATAGCTTATGTAAGTAAATGCTTGTTCTGAATAGAGAACCACCTGAATTAAAAATAAGAACACTATGTGAAGTGATGGAGACTCCTCCAATACCTAAATCCTCCACATATTGTTAGCCTTCTCAGTATGCTCCAGAACGGACCCTATTTAAAGGCAAAAGAAACCAGTACAGGAAATCACTTCATACAGCACAAGATATACATAAAGTACCAAAATGTACACACATTCAAGTTTAAGTTAGAAAAGGCGGAGCTGAATCTTCTGGTGAGAGAGGCCTACATTATGTTGCTTAATCTCACATTTAAAGTGACCTAAGAACTACAAGAATCAAAGAAAACAGAATATTGTGTCTGCTTCCAGAAACTTAAGCTTAAAGCAAGGCATCGAAATTGAGCGGTAGGCACTGTAACAAGACATTACCTTACCTTTTCTCTGTTAGTCTTTGTTACTTCATTATCTATTTAAAAATTACCATTCAAAAGGAAATATTAGGTATAATTCACATTCAAATATTTAAGACTCAGAGATTATTTTTTTCAATCAAGCAAAGTTTTTGATCTCTGAGGTAGATGACATTAAAAAAAAAATGGAGCTGTCAATGAACACTAACGAGCTGGAGCTCCTCTGTTGGCACTGACGCACCCCAAGGAGGTAAGAGCAAGCCCTACACCACTATCTGAAATATGAGAAATGCGTCTTCTGGTTTAGTAGCTTCTACAGAAATGCAACACAGAAAAAGCAGAGCCAAAAATACACTGAAGGGGCCTTGGAGAAGAGCTTCCATTTCTGCTTCACAAGCTATTCAGAAAATGGTGGAAACATGCCTAGATCAGCAAAATCTTCAATGTTGTAATTGCCAGTACCCTGCGTCGGATCCCCCGGCATTGGCAGCATGTCCTGCATGATAAGGAAAAATCAAAGTGAAGTGTCACTTTCTCACATGTTAGCCAGACACAAACCATTTCCTCTTCATCTCTTCAGTGTAAAACCAGGAAAGGCCAAAGGTCAGATAAATAAGATAAAACCAGGCCTCTGCAGGATACTGGGCTAAGGTTTATGTGCCGCTTATGGCTTTGCTGGAGCTTTTCTGTGCTGCATGTGGGATGTCAGCAGTGCAGAAGTTTCAGATTGCTCCTCTGAGTAAACCACAGCTGAGCCATCCCATATTAGTCCCAGGCTGAGACAATTCCCAGTGCAGTGGGTAGTTACACATGGAGAGAAACAAACTCTCTGGCTTCACTGAGGGCAGCACTACATGGGAAGTATTCAACATCTCTCACACTCCTGCATCCTACCAAAAGGAGCTTCTGCTAAGTCAGCATGGGTTTGGGGAGTAGCACTCTGTAAGTGAACATACTACTGTTCTTTGTCCTCTGAGGAACACTGAAGCCTGGACATCCACCCTGGCTGACAAGCTGCCCAAGCAGCCTTCCTGCACATGCAGTGGCAGAGGAAATGACAGGAATTTCTCAGAAGAAATGGGATTTCACGGTAATTGCTCCCACGTGTCTTGAGCCAAGTGAGGTCCCTGCAGGAGGCTTCAAAAATACTCAACCTTTCCTCTCCGCCAGAGACTGAAGCCACAGGGAAAAGACATCCCTTGCTGAGAAAACCAGAGTTTACGCTTGCTTTTCCTGTCAGTCCTTATATTAATAAGCCCTTACTGCAAAGCCAAGTTTTGCCATGGATGGATCATTATCCTTACAATAAAACAAAAACTAAAGAACATATGAGAAAGCTCACCAGATCTGCTCTGTGGAGGAATAACTACCAAGAGCAGCTGAGTACTGAGCAGTAGCCCCAAAATAAAGGAAGATTAAAATCCATCTGAGGTCTCTGTAGGATGCTATCAGCAGTAGAGAATGAGGCAGTGGACAGTACTGTCAGTTTCCCAGCTGTCAGGGTCAGCCTTTATCTTTCCCCACATTCCTCCCCAGCCAAAGAGAAGTTTTGTTTGTCCCTGCCTGCTTAAATTTCCATCCCTTTGAAGGCATTTCTGTTGCTGGGGCCTCTGAGGAAAGGTCTTCTCAGGTAAAGACTGGCAGGGTAGCTCCTCTTTCGAGTTTTGCCTCTCCCCTCATGTCCAGCTAACTCACGGCTGGCTTCAGGTACAAAGAGCCCAAGCAGCTTCTTGGAAGCCTTTCAATTAAGCTCATCCAACTTTCTCATCACATCCAGTAATTATCCTAAATCCCTCCAAATGCAAATTCACCTCCAAGTACTCTGCAGGTGAGTCTAATTCTTCCTTTCTCCCATTTAATCCTTGGCACTCCTTCCCCATAATTTCATAAAACATTTGCTGGGACACAGCACTTGCCTTAGACACAAGCAAGATGCTGCTTGTGGGGAGCCCTGCATCTCTGTGGGCAATCGAACTACGCTGCCATCAGCTCCACTGGAATTATCCTGGAGATGCTTTTGGGTTAAAGTACATGCAAAGTGATGAAACTTTGCTTATAGAGAGCTATAACAGATCTATCTTGCTTTGGCCATGTGGCATAAAACCAGGTAGTTATTCTAGATGCAGCGATGTTATTTGTTCCTGTGTGAATGAACCATAGCTTCACAAAGGAACATTTTCAAGCTAATTCCTCTTCTGCAGCATTCCTGAGAGCAACTGAGCACGAGCCCAGTCTTGCAGACAAATAAGATAATGAGGTGCCCCACTTCTAAACCTAGCTTGGGGCTTGAGCTGTCTTTTTTTTTTGTATTTTTCTGCATTGTTTTGTTGCAAGCTGTCTTCATTTAATTTAAAAACAAGTTATACAAGGACAGCAACCTTATAAGCTAACTTATAAAGACCACTCCATCCATTTTGAAGTCCAAAAATAACACTTGATGTTGCAAAATCAGGTAGCTGAAGATTATTTGCCAGCCATCCAATACCTGAATGGATTTAACCTAAAAAACTTATTGGACGCTTTCTTCTATGAAGCATCAGACTCCTTTCCTGCTGGAACTATCCAGAATTAGACTGATGTCTAACTGGACTCAACTGGGATTTCAGAGGTCAGCACCAGGGGTAAGGTTGACACTCCAGTTGGGACTATTTTATGGCTTCTCTGCAAAACACCTATGCTCTAAATATAGGCAGGAAAAAGAAGGGAAAACAACATTTAAATCACCAAAGATGCTGTTCTTTGGCAAAAAACAGAACTATCTGAGTTGTAGCTAACACCAGCCACCAGCAATGCAAACCCACAGCAGCACACAGCAAGAGGTAATTGCTCCAAGCCCTGCTAGCCCCCCAGCTCATTGAGAGCCATGGTTATTCAAACTAGCAATGAGAACTTGTTAGAGGGACTTTGGGCTCACTGAGCTCTCCTCACCTGGAACACCTCCGTCTGACTGGGCTGCGGGTGCGAATGCTGGTCCCCACTTTGCTGGTTGTGATGCTGGCTCTGCCACTGGGACCAGACTTCGGATGGTCTCCCCTGGAACTGGCCACTGCTCTGGCCACCTTCAGCTGGAGGAGGGGAGAAAAGGCAGAAATCAGAGAGCAGCTCCTTCAGAACACTGGCCTGCTTTGGAGGCTTCATCCACTGATGCCCATGTTTGCAAATGCCTCTCTGAAAAAGCACCCTGAGTGCCACCCTGCCCCTGCTGCGTGGAAGCCAAAGGCAGTTTCAGTGCTGATGGCAGGGTGGCTGCCAACCTGAGAGCAAAGCTCACTGCCCTAGCTGCACAGACATAGCAGATGAATTGTTAACAGCAAAATGCATTGTGACGCCATAAGCCAAGCATGGAAGACAATTTCCAAGCATCCCTCTACAGCTTTGTAGGCACTATTAGGCCATTATTAGTCACTAATATTTGCCATTTCACTTAAAAACTATACTGTAGCATCCAAATGCTGTCTCTTTAAAAGACTAATCCTTGCTGCAGCAGTGGGTGCACAGTTACCTGTTTATCTGAGAAGCACACTTTCAGATTTTGTAAACAGATGTAAAAACAGTAAGATTTAAAAACAGGCAACAGACTTGCCTATTAAATGCAGACACTGCTGTACTAAACGCAGAGTGCTGTGCTGGACTGTCACGTCTGCCAATATTACAGATGCAAAATGATTTATTTAACAGGCAGCCTATAGCAAGTCATTATCCTGTTCATGTGCTGATGGCTTCTTAAAAGTCTGAGGCCATTTAAATTTCACAGCAAGTAATGAGAACAACTAGGTTTTATGGTAAATACACTTAAAATGATGACTTTGGGGAGATATTTTTTCTAAACAGTATGCCAGAAAAAAACATGATGCCACACACATTAATTCAGTCACCTATTACACATCCACTTTTCATGAGCACAGTCACAGCTCACACTTTAGCTGAACTCATTTTACCCTGCAGTTCTACAAGCTGGCACTGAACTTAGATTTTTTTTTTTGCATAATTTTCTTTTACTTATTTACAACATCTCCTTCTAAGAATTATTTAGAAAGTTTGCTGCCAGGCTTATACTTTTCCTCTATTTTTTCCCCCTCTTTATCCCTTTTTTTTAATAGCTATTCCTACTATTTTTTGCCTGTCTTCCCAACACTGCAAAGAACCAAGCTGTGTAGATCTGGTTCTTCCAGATTATCAGCACCCTCTGCCAAGGATGCCAAATTCCCCACACCAAATTTCTACAAACCATGTTATGTCACGTCTCTGACAACCAGATCCTATAATGTCAAATCAATCACTACCCCATAGTCATTGCTTTAGAAAATAAAGGAATGCATGCTTAATCCTGTCTTTTTGACTACCAGCTAAGCCATGCAAAACAGATAAAGCGAACATTTTACAGGGGAGTAAACAAGCTGTAGTGACGTATTTCTATCACATCTTAAGTAGATAATTACAGTTCTTCCCTTACTGACATTACTACAACAAATAATTCAGCTGACTCAGAAATCCTACAGTCGCTTTATTGGCCAAAATAAAATTCATCTAAGTTACCCTTTAAAAGAAAGCTGCCACACTTGTTTTCTCAGAAGAATACATTGAAATTAAGTCAGTGAGGCAAATGATGCTTCTTTTCAGCAAAACGGTTACTGCCAGCCGGAGGTTGAAGACATTCATCTTTCTGAAGGCTGTGTTATTAATAGCATCCAAACTGATGTAGGTCAGGTAATGTTTCTCATTAGGTGAAAGGGTTCTTGCCAAGTAGCTTAGGCCTGAAATGCAAGGCTGTCTCATAAACAAATGTACAAAGCCTAGTGGAAATGAAAATGGAGTCATGAATAAGCTCTGTGGGAAGAGCTCCATTTCACTGCACTTATTCTAAGCAATGCAGCACAGGTCTGCACTCAGCGAGGCTGATCTGCGGCAGAGCTGCTCCCATGGTATTCTCAAGAGAGAAAAGAAAATTACACACATTAGCATGATGCTACCTATGCTTTTTGCAGATTATTATCAGCCAGCAGATTATTATCAGCCAGCAACATCTTTCATGGACTCCATCTGTGCTTTTCACTGATAGATCCATACTTTTTTTTACTCTTTAATATTATTCTGCTGCTGGGTCCAGAAATCTTCACAAAGGGGTCACCCACTAGATTACAGTCTGAAAGCCATTCAATGATGATATAATTGGCAAATAAAACCATTTCAAAACATGGCAGCTTCTCTGATCAGGTTAGCAGCAGTGTAGGTACAGAAAATCCTGTGTCCAGCCACACTCCAGCAAGCCATCTCTGGACAAGGAGATGATGATGATATGCAGTCAGGGAAGTTGAAAAATTGAAGGAATGTAAATTTGAACATTCCATATAAGTAATCTTGGTAGAAGTGAAAAGAGACTGAACCTCCTGGCCACAACTTGGGAGGACATGTACTAGTGATGTAAGCAATTTTTGAATCTGTCATGACACAATTTACAGAGGAAATGAGTACCCTCGCATCACAAAACATCACAACATTCTGAAGTCTACTAAATGTAGAGGAGAGGTATCATGGAGGGACCGTGTCATCTCAGTGCACCGTGCTCAACAGGAGAAACCAAAACCCTTTTACATCCTGGGCCTCCCAACCGACTCACCAAAAGAAATGGTTGAAGGATTTTAAACTACGTTAGTACTGAAGAGTTTCCTTTTTATGTGCATTTCTGTGCTACCTCATTTAAAACTTACCAAACCCTGCACTTCGGTTTGCTAAGCTAGAGTAGGCATTCCCACTCGGAGAAGAGGTGGCAGGGCTGGAAAGAGGGCTGTACGATGATGGATCAGCTGGGTAGGTGTGACTTGTTCCAATCCCAAAGGGAGATGACTGAGCCTTCCCAGACTGCGACGGAATTTGCTGAGGAATAAGGGAATAAGAAAGGAATGAGTTTTATTGTTGAGGAGCAGCACAGCAGACTCATGTTTTAACAAGGCAAAGACTTAATAAATTCTGCAGATGCGAACAGGCACATTATCCCCATCTCAGCCAAGTTTAATTTCTGTCAAAGCCAACGCATTGCTGCATAAGGAACACAACAAGCTATAAACCAACATAGCTCTCCTGCTTATTAATTTGCATGTACTCAATAATAGAGCTACTTGCAAAAACATGATATCCTTGGCCTCTATTATGAGGATTAACCTCAAACTGAACAGCTACGAAGACTTCACCTTTATTTGCAACGTTTTGATTTTGTTGTGCCACAGTAAAATCAGTTATGTGAATGTCTTGTAGAATATAAATTGTTTTCAGGTGATTAGAGTCTTCAGTGCTTGGGGGAAATTGGCCAAAGAAGTTTCAAAAGCTCATGAGTTGCTTTCTCTCCCTGCCTAAGAAATGCAAGGAGCAAAGTTATTTTGCCTTGTAAAAGGTTTGGGAGGGTGTGTGAATCACCAGTCCTGGGAGGAGGGAATAAACAGTCTAACTTTGATTTAATTGTGTAGCCAAGTTAATTCAAGGGTATTAAAAAACAACTTGGTGTCATTTTCATCTCCATAATGGCATTGTCATAGGATCTCCAAGAATGTAATACAAATGATTAAACACCGCAAGACTGCTTTGAGACATGTACACTGAGACTAAGGGAGGTGAAGTGTCTCATCCAAAATCATGTGCTAAAACAACATATAGTGCTACAGATTAAATCTGCTTATAAACTCTTTCCCATCTCCCACATCGTGAACAAATCCAGCAGTTCCAAGAAAAACTCACTGCCTAATCAGTTCCACAAATAGAAGTTAAAAGTGATTACATCTCTAGATACTTTTAATGATGTGCACTTTTATTGGCAATCAATGCACTCAAGTGAAGCTACTCTTAGACAAATGCAAGGGACCTGGGGGAGGAAGAGAGATCCCAACAGGCATATAACATGATGGAGATGCTATTAAGTCTTCAGCTCAGTTCCAACCTAATACATAGTACATTTTGAAAGGCTTCCACAATGACAATGAGAGCATGATGTGTTACTTCTGCAAGGCTTAATTCTATTTATTTAGGATGGATGAATGAATTCCAATTTCCCCATGCTCACATATAAACTCCATTGACTTGGACAGAAAGAGAGATGAGTAATTTTTTTACATCATTTTTAGCATCCTCCATATCCTTCCGAAAAAAAAAAAAAAAGTGTCAACATTACAACTGTATTTTGTTAAGCAGGTGTAACAGAATAACCATGGCACACGGGGGGCTATGCACCAATGTGACAAATGTGGAAATAACTCAGTTACACAAAAATTATTTAGTGCCCACAGCACCGTGCCATTCTAGCCTATTAAACAAAGGAAAGTCAGTGATTAAGAACAGCATAAATAATGGATCAAACGTGGTAATTCTATATTCTTTAACAGAGTTCTGAAACATTTATTTCTTGTTACCCAGAACAAGAGGTGATTTCAGGGTTAATGCAGCCCTGATGTTATTGAAGGGGGGCATTTCATTGAAAGATGTGCCAGCACATTTCCTCCAGTACACGTCACACTGTGAGATGCACTGGGCAGGGTTAATGGAAGGGCAATGGACTAAGTAGCCTCTGCTCCAAATTCATGCCTGGATTTGTATGTGCCACTTCTAGATAATGCCGCTAACTGTGGGTAATATTGCTGGGGGCTAGACCATGGTCCAAGAAAGAAAGAAGGAGTGAGCTTAATACTAACACATAGCGGCTGTCCTCTTTTATTTCATTCAGTGCACACACACAAATAAATGCAGGACTGAGACCTCTACTGGGATTTATGACAGTACAGTGACTGTCGCTATTATGAACACTATTACAAACTAAATGCAGTTACACATAGGGCTGCTGTCTCAAATTATTATAACCTGTCAAGGAACAGAAGTGGAGGAACAGATTTCCCTCTGAGAACCAAACACAGTACATTTAATCACAATATAAATGGAGTATACTAATCCCTTTGTAAAAAGAAGAGGGATTGCAAGTCTCTAATGACCGTGAAAACAGAACAGCTTTAATCAATACCTGTCCTGGAAATGGTGGGCGATTTCCTGTCCAGGCCACCTGACTCTGATTTAGCTGGCGAGATATCTGTGTCAGATTTTGGCCTGTTGATGAAGAAGACTGGATGTCGTTCACACCAGGCACATGTACCACAGATGAACTAAAGAAACAGAAACAGTGCCCAGCTTGTAGGATATATTCTCAATGCACAAATAGCATTTCCAGATACTGAAATTCTGATAATCATCTCAGTAAAACTAATTGCTCATCCTGTATTAATTAAAATTTAATTAGAACCACTAGAAAACTATCAAGATTATTGGCATTCTAAAATGAAGGTTCAAATAGACACAGACGACAAAATTATTTTGAATTAGACTTCTATAATCCCCTGCAAAAAAAAATGTAATCTAGCACACTGTACATAAACACTTAGCTCCATCCGAGTTTATTGTCTAATGCACTAAAAAAATGATTGCAGAGAGTATTCAAGCAGGTACTTCATTTTGAATTTGTCCTAAAAGTCAACAGTATTTAAGCATTTGCTGAAATGCCATCCTAAATGAAGACGCACAAAAAGATAATTACAAATACGTCCTTATTTTTTTCCTACCTTGAAAATGAAGAAGTGTGTGTTATGTATTAAAAATTCAAGTTTTTAATTTACATTTCTATCAACTAATGCTAAAAAGAATATGTTGCTATATATCCATGCAAAACAGTAAGCAAGAAAAAAATGAAATTAACGTGGAATTAAAAAATTACACATGTGGAATTAAACTCTTTCCCAAAAGAATTTGTTTATATGTCAGTGCTTCCTAATTGATGAATTTTGCTACAGAGAAATTTCCCTGACCTTTCTAATCAGAAAGAAAATATTATAAAGGACTTTAACACTTGAACAACTGAATATATATAACCACACATTGTGAATATGTGTTTATGCTATTCGCATATGAGTATATATACATATTCACAATTTTACATATTCTATATAAATATTTAAATAAATATAAATGAAGACAACATATAAAAATGCTTTTGTACATCAAATGAAACGGTTCAGTCTTTCTTCAATGTCATTGCTATTGTCTATTTTCACAATCATTTTACAGATAAAGAAGGGAGCGGATTGGGAAAAGAAGTAAACCAGGCTGAGCAAAGAGGACGCAGGAATCTGAATCCTGAGAAGACTGACTAAATACTTCCCACAGTAGTAAGCAAAATGTGGCAGGCATCTGAATATGGGATTTGTGATCCTGTCTTCAGCTGCCTAAAAGTGCGTGTCTAGAAATTCCTTGCAGAGTCTGTATTATTATTACTTTTTATTTTTATTTTTTTACTAGCACAGAGTCTCCCAAGTGGGCAATGTGAACCATAACGTCCATCTAACTTTGGCTGACCTCTGGCAGCACACAATAGCTGTTCGTGAGGGCTGGCCCTAATGCCAACACCTTCTCAGCCACAATGGCAAATCGCATCGTCTGAAGGGCTTGGACGGCATCTGGAACGTACAGTTTGAAACCATGAGTCTAAAAAACAGTGCGTAAAGGCTGCTGGGCTCAGTAACTCTGGCTGGAGAGTATTCAGGAAGGACAGCTCATCAAGGGTAAAAATGCTGGTCTACGTGTTGTTACTCGATGTAACAGAACAGGAGAAATAAAGCTACAGTTAAACATCAGGAATGAACAAAGGAAATGAACAAAACACATGCCAAACCCCAAGATGGCACGTCAACCATCCACTAATATACAACATCCAAGTAAAAAACATTTTAGTTTACTGACAGAAAGTATTGTATTGTAAGTTACTCTTGGTTTTTACTTGGACAAAGCAAGCAGAGGGATTATCCTTCTCCCCACTGAGATTATTAGCAATTATAACTCTAAGAACACAATGGTTTATATAAAATTATAATTTGCAGATGTTTTCTAATTCCTGGAATCAACAGCGTCTGAATGAAACTTCAGTGTCACAGTTGCAGAATGGTGACACGAGGGACAATAAAGTAAATATAATCACTGTTACCACACTCTCAAGAAGTGAATGGAAGATCATGCAAATTCTGAAACTTCCTACTAGCCAGATCTGTATTGCCAGATGGTAGGCAACAACATGCACTCTGAATAACTCAAAAATACCCCAGGAAGTGTTACACCACCACCCAATACATGTTTGGAAGGCGCCTTAGGAAACTGTTCATGCCTGCGTCCCAGGCTTCATCAGAAACTAAGGATGAAGCATTCCTTTTCTCCCCTTAATAGTGGTGTCCACACGAGGTTGGATCATGGACAGATGCCCTTTAAGGCAGCCTGCAGATGTACTGACAGCCTGAAGTGCACAACAAATCTTTGCACTTTCCTAGGTTAGGTGAATGTTCCTCAGACAGATCTCTGAGGCTCCCCACCACCTCTCAGATTTGTTTCCCTTCATGATTTGCTGCTGTTTCTTAGCTTTTTCCAGTTGCACTTACCAGTCACTATTTTTAACAGAGAGATCCAAATCTTCTCAGCTTGTAAGCCTAGCCCAAATGCTGAGATGTCATGTAGGAGTGAGGCATACACAAAGAAAAGTTCATAAATGTAAAGAAAGTCCTTTCACCATAGGTTCATTCAGTTTCCACCAAATTCAAAGAGAACAGTCCCCACTCAGTCACCAGTTGATATGCTCAAGATCTGGACTACAGTACCTGAAAGACTTTCCTGAATGTCCTGGCTGAAATGGGCTTCCCTGTGAGTAAAGCTGCTGGTTTCCTGCTGTGGATGCTGAGGCCATCATTTTTTTATCTGCTACAAAAGAAAATAAAATCACAGAAAGAGAAAAGTTTAGAGATATTTTTTTTTAATGAAAATTGCTATGTATACACACAGCAGGGATTGTTCTTCCCTTCTTAAACCTTCATGAAAAGGCCCTGTGGAATACATTAGGAATGATACAAAAGGGCCATATGACAATTCAATATGAAACTAGAGCCACAGCTGGTTTGTGTCTACTTCACAGCCCCTTCCAGGATGTACCTCATTAATGCTATTGTTTGCATGGAACATAACACTGGTACATGCCTCCCAGCCATGCAGTCCAGACCTTCTCTGTGCCCGCTGGAAGCTGCTCCAGACCTTGCAGGCAGGAGGGGAGCCACAGGCAACGGCCGAGGGGGAGCGATGGGTACATGAGTCCCAGCTATTGCCTGGGAAGGGGAACACGGATTTGCTGAAATAGAGGAAGAGGAATGGAGGAATGGTGCATGAAATGAGCCAGGCCTGCAGAAGGCCTGATGCACGTGCACCTCTGTGGTCTGTCTGAGGATGGCCTCAGGCAAGGGTTTGTTTCTGGCACCAGGAGAAGTCCTCACAGTGCCACTGCTGTTGCAGGTGTTTGTAGTGAGGGCTCACACCCAGGTGGGTTAAATGCTGCAAGGAATGGTGTCAAAGAGCTCCTGCCCTAACCAGCTGAGTGTCTGCTTGCCCCTGGGACAGCAGGAGTGGAGTACCCAACCCTCCCAGTTCAGAGGCACTCCTGCAAACCCCAGGTCACCAGCTAACCATGGCAATCCTGCTGCCTCTGCCTGTGTCTGTATCACAGGTGTCTGGAGGCTCTTTGCTTCTGAGCGTGAGCGAGACTCATGCAGATGAGCTGCAGCAAGGCATAACACTGGTCTCTTGTGGATTTCACTGTCCTATATGTGGCTTGAGGGAGCCAAGAAATAGGATGCAAGCATCCCAGGGGTGCGGGAAGACAGGCTAGCATAGTACGTAACATGCACATAGAAATGTCATTAACTTTTATAGCCTACTCTTAATGTGGCAACTGGAGATCAATCTCTAATTGAATTAGACAAGAAACAATGCCATTTAGACCCTTAAATTAATTTTCTTGCACTGGATTATTCTAAAGCCCAGAGAAACTCACTACTACTACTACTTTCCTTAAAATAACTGAAAGGTCCTCTCCAATCCCTTTATTCACTTTCCCCATCTTCCCTTACCACCTCCAGGTGCAAAACATGCCACAACGCACTGATGACTGCAGCCATCTGTTGCTGTGCACCTCTGACAGGCCTAGAAATCAAGCTTGCCTCCTCATTCTCCCCTCTGCTCTTTTCAGACTCCCACTCATTTCACAAGGTGCTCTCCTGGACACGAGGCCCACTCAACTCACAAGTATTCCAAGTATTTTTTAATTTTCTCTAGCATTTAGCGACCCCGTGAGCTTGGCTTACAAAAATTCTCCAACACACATCAGCTCTTCTCTGCTACTTAACTTCTTATTGCACTACTTTCTTAACAAATATCTAAGCCCACCTTCCCAAAGGGAGCAGTTGCCTCAAATTACCTCACAAGAACATCAGAGAAGGGCCGTGTATGCCACTGATGCAAGCTGGCATTGCTTTCCACTTTAATATAGAAGACAGTAGAAATTCCTAACTGGCTACATATTGCTTAGACTGTGAGTCTGGGCTGCAAACCTACAGTCTGATATAAAAACAGCAGGGAGAAATGAGGACGAGGTTTAGAGAAAGTTGTGCATATGGTAAGAGAGAAGAAATGAAAATGGGCTGGGATAAGGACATCAGGAAGAAAGACAGATTTTGCCTTATTGCCCCCAGTGATGTCATTGAGATCTCCCATTTCCTAAGGCCACCCTGTTCTAAGATATCAAGCTCTCAGGATTGGAAGAGACTGAGCCAAAATCCTGCAGCTACTTCAGATATTGGACAATGTCTGAACAACAATATTGAGAATGTCCTAAATGAACTCAAATTCCTCAAGTGAGGAGTTGCCACGGCAGCTAGCGGGTTCATGCTGCAGATGAGACTGAAGCAAAGGGAAGAGCTAAACTAACTGCAAGCAGCTGAACTGGCTTTAAAATCTCTTATTTCCACTCAGGTCTCTACACACTACTTCACTGCTCTCACCTTTGGTAGAGCAATAAGTATGTATGAGTAAACATCTCCGTAAGAACTGCACCACCCCATGCCTCAAGGCACCTGCGTGAATGGGTGAAGCCCTCCTATCCCCACTTTAGGTTTTTTAATAATGTGTGGCTGCTGCATGTGATTACAGCAACAATCCTTGAATGTCAAGGATTTTTACAGAACGTAGCAGAGCACGAGATCTGGTATCAACATAATGCAAGTGTCTTGCAGGCAGCATGCAGGTTTGTCAATATTGGTTTTGGACAGACTATCTTATCTCCAACTGAGAACCATCTCTTTTTATCATTCAGAGAAGACCTTGATCACAGCTCCCATGAGAAATTCAGACAGGATGAATGTCCCAAAAAAAGCATAGCCTGTAAATTGATAAGAATGAAAAGAGAAATGGCATTTCCAAGAACATAACCTCCCAGCTTGCTACATCCTTAACCCTAACCCCTTCCCGCAAACAGTTGAGAGGTGCCTGAAAAAGAGCCAATAAGGCAGCCAAAAGCAAGATGTTCTTGCTTGGAAAAACATATTCCGGTGTTTGAGGTTGGAGTCTTGCTACCTTCTAATGGACCCCTTTTATGGCCTCAGCTGTTGACTTCACTGTTAGAGTAGACAGAAAAGGATGAACAGGAATAACAGAGAAGTCTCCGCAACAGGAGGACAGAGTACCAAGACTATCCTGCAGTTACATTGCCTTCTCCATCTGAAACGGCCAAGCCAGACATAAGAAACCAATGCAGTGAGGTCACCTCCCAGCACCCCTGGAGTTAGACCCTGTGGGTTGTTTCCTTCATGCGCTGCGTGACACTTGCACATTGATTTATTTAAAACAAATGTAAAAACTTCTCTTTTTCAGTGAGGACAGTTAAGAACAATAAACAATTAACAAGTTCTTCCATGAGTAGTGGAAGTAATGAGCCTGCTTTCCTACAGATACATTTTGGGTGACCCTTTCAGCTGCCAGTCTTCTCAATGACTTCTGTCTGTTAGGGAACAGGCAGCATAATCTGGGGTGAGTTTGAGACTATGTCTGTCCAGCTGACAAGTTGGCTATTACTTCTTGGAACAGGGCTGCAAAATCCTTCAGCAAGAGCACTGGGTGAGGACTCTGTCCTCACAGTAATTTTCATGAAATATAGAAGAACATACTGTTTCTGAGACTCGTATCACCTTACAAGTACTTGCCAACAGGCTGAAGAGCTGTGGGGAGCAGAGCAAGGACTCTAGACAGACATGACTGGAGATGCCTCAACTCCCCAGAGAACACGGATATTGCTATACTTCAAGGCAGCATATGCACCTCAAGACATCAACGCAAAATACGATAAAAATTGCAGTCCTATCTTGAGACTGCTTAGTAGCTTTCTTAGTCCATGTCTATTTAGAGAGATGAACTCACATCTGCTGTTTAAGAAAAAACATATTCTTAGAAGCTGCAAGTTCTGCTCAGTATGTTTAGTATCTATGAGCACTGTTTAAGGTACTCCTGTGGAATGAAAAGAGAACCAGAAATATGTAACTCTGGTGAAACAACAGCTCTTAATTCCTCAAGCTATTATCCTCATCATTTTTAGGGAAAATATCAACTAAAGACAAATTCTAGGAAATGCTTTGCAAATTGACCTTGTTTGTAATATTTTCTCTTCGATATCTCAAGGCTGTGTTCCACATCATGTAACCAAACTTAACACAGTATTAAAAATTAAACACCAGAGACATTCACTTACAAGCAGTTATTCCAGCAAACATCTCAGCAAATCTAGGATCTCTCTCCTGGGAGAAGATAGCATCAGGCTTCTCCACAGACTTTCCACCCTCGTGAACATTAGCTGGTATACTTGGAACAGGCACCTGTTGAGATACACAGAGGAAGATGAACCCCTCCAGCTACTTTGACAAAAAGGAATCCAGGGATAGTCACAGTGCATTTTTAATTTTGCTGAAATCTGCCATTGCTTTACATTTTAAAAGATCACAGGCACAGAAATAAAAACTATTGAGAAATTTCACCTGTGATAAGTCATAGGATGACAGCCCATCTCTTTGATGCACTTCAAGTTCTGCTTGCTGCTGTTGAAGTTGTCTGCAAAGGAGACAAAATTACTTCATTACAAAAGACAGTTAAGATACAAAAACAAAAACAAACAAACAAACAAACAAACAAAAACCCACCATGTTCTATTTTATACTTTAACTGACGTGTCTCTCAAGTGATTTAGTAAGTCCTTTCCAGTGAGATTCATCTGTTTTTTTAAGCTTTCTCACTGAGAAAGCTTGCAGCACAGGAACGTAGTGCACAGTAGTGCACAGGAAGGGTGTTTCTGTAATAGCACGGAAATATAGGTGGGTAAGTGATAGAGGATGGAATACAACTTCCTTTAGACAGGCTTTAGGACTTCACCATTAAGACTCCAAGAATATCTTCCTCATGTTTAAGATGAATATATCAGATTCCTTCTCTGATCCTGCTGAAGTAAACCAGTAAAACTTCAGTAAAAATGCAGAATTATGCCAGTCAGTAAGAAAAAAGAGATCAAATTTGAGACCAAATGCAACAATCTGTTGAGCATGAACTGCATATATTCTAATTTATAGTAACACCTATTTAACATGCTTTGGTTCTACTCTTCTCAGAACCAACGTCCAGATTCTATCTAATTTCTGAAGCTTTTAAGGAAGTGAATATCAAGAGATAAATTACTTGTACTACTATCTAAAATCAAGGCATTACCCAAAATCAATTTGGGTTGAGAAATGCTACAGAAACCACAAGTCTCATGTTAATGCTAATCGGAACTGAAAAAAAAAATCAGTTGTTTAAATGAGATAAGAATCACTGGAAGTAATAGCTTTAATCCAATTATATGAACTTAGGAAAAATTAAATGTGCAGCAGCAATAGAAAAACAGTTCAGAAGAAGCTGCCAGAGCCAATAAATATTAAGGCTGTAGGCCAGAATGAAGAACTTCAGTGTTGAAAACTGCAGGTCCTTGCAATGCACTCGATTTGTGTTTAGCGTCAGGAACTGTTACTTAACTACAACAATTAGCCAGGGTCAACAGATAAGATCTTTGGAAGTTGTGAGAAATAACTAACAGGTGATATTTTCTACAGATGAAGACTTGTGGGGACAGTACGCAGGTTGTGGTTAAGTCAAACATATTCACATTCTATGTGCACAAATACTATTTATAAAATTTTGAATATCCTTTACATAATTGTAATATAACCTTCTTTTTCTTGCTTTTCTAATTCAGAGCTCCTATTTTTTTTTTTATTTATTTTAAAGCAAAGACTAGTATTTTAATTGTTGCTATTGGAAATTTTGAAGTTACCATAATAAAATGACAACACAGGAAGCCACTGTGCAGTAAAGTTTATCCAACATAAAAACCAACCCTTTTGAAATGAAAGGCGGAATTGCCAACAATCTATTGATAACGGAATTTTACTATTAAAATGTGAACGTATGCCTTCATGTTTGGACTTGCACCATCCCCATGCTGGGTCATTGAGAAGCTCACTTGTCCGAGCACAGATCTGTACGCCTCTTTGCAGAAAGACAAACCCAGCTTTGTCCCAGTGCTGAGCTGGGACAGCAGAGTGTGAGAGCCACACAGGGCTCGAGCAGGATGGGCATGCTGATGTCGTTCAAGCCCATTCCCAGCAGCTCACCTAAATGCATTCTATAAAATTAGATAATGTAAGACAGAAGAATCAACTTTTGGTACACTGCTGACTTAAGTGTTGGAATAGTCCCTCAAAAAAACTACATGGTTTTGCCTGAGGAAGAAGATCTGAATCACTGCAGAGCACTTCAGTTAAAGGTTTTAGCTTCACAGAAGTGCAACAGGAATATTTTGTTATCAAATATTTTGTCTTTTTGGGATTACAATCTCCATTACTTAATTCTGTTCCGACAGAGAAATCACCCGAATGTTTTGCACCTTCCATTAACGGCTGCTTTCTGTTGCTTGGTCACAACTGGCAGGATTACTTCTGACCTGAGGATGTGCAAGTAGCACACTCTATCTATAATGCTCTTTGCTCAGATACTAAAGGAGATATAAAACCCTCAAAATTATCCTCATCTTCGAGCTCTGGTGTAAGACTGGAGTTGGACTAACAAGCTTGATATGTGCAAATAATACTTGACAGGGGTTGCAGTTCTGCATGCTTCTGACTTCTTTGCAAAGGAAAAATCACCTAAGAGGCAGTTGCAGTAGATGAGCTGTTGCAGAAGAGCAAGATTGTGGATTTCAAAACACTGGATAACTAGGATGTAATTTTAGATTTAGGCTTAAATTTTAGATTTTTATCCAAACCTTCTTTAAAATTTTGATCTAGATAGACTCAAATGTCAAACAACTGAGAAACAAACATAAAGACCAAGTCAAACAAGAAACTAGGCGCAAACTGATAGGAGTGCGAGGGACCACTCCAACAAGCTACTGACACAAAAGGTCTTTCCATTCCTTAATGCCTTTAACCTTGACTTGTTGCTTTTCTAGACAATACTTCACACAGGCACTATTAGAGTTACTATTATGTTACTATTAGACTCCATGGGAAACTGGACAAAAACCTGTGACCTGCATCACACAGAAGATCATAGCAGAAGCCCAAATGCCTTTTGCTAGCCTTACTATCTAAAAATACATAACAGACAGAATCACTTCTGTACCATGAGTAACAAGCAAAAAAGTTGCTCGTCCAGGTGATTATGGAGGCATGGATTTTCCACGTTATTTTAGTCAACAGAAAATTCCTAAAAAAAACTACCCCTGGAATGCATAGACATTCTTTGTTCTGCAAGCACAAAATGCATACTCTTCCAACAGAACTATGGGAGGTAATTTAATCATGGCAAATCTATGAGGAAGTTTTTCTAAATACTACCCTGTGGACAATAAACACCCATTAAATCCTGTTGTTAACGTGAAAGCTAATTACACTGTTTCATTTGTTTTTATTACCAGTGACTCGGTGCGCGTGTCAATAAACAGCACATTAGGTCTCTTCTGTTCCGTATAAAGCATGTTTTCTTCATTTAGCCACATACACATAAATGAGCCAAGTAAAACAGCATCCTTACTAGTTACTCATTTTGTAGGCTCTTCTCTAACTTAGTACTCTTTCACCCTTTTCTATTCTCTGATACTCAAGTATTTATACTGTACTTGTGCAATACAATCTAAATTCCACATTGTGTTAACAGCACTGGACTTTGGGAACAACCTAGCAAATCCACTTCCTATAAAAATCAAATACTTCAGTGTTTCTTCCCTGAGCTCTATATAAGTTATGCTGCACCTAATTCAGATTGAAATGCAAAGGCAGGTTAGCATCTTCTGCTGTTGTTAGGTGCTACTGTATAAATAGACCAAATGATGTCTGAAACCTGGAAGAAGACAATGCAGCAAGTCAAGGAGCATCCGACCAGGGAGAGCCGAACACTGCTGTTGTGGTCATTTCAGACCCTGCCATCCAACCAGCCCTTCTGACTGAATGAGCAACACACCCAGGTCACTCACTGCCACATGGTTTTTGAGAGATGATATGGAGCAGGGACTTAGCGTCAGTTTGGGCAAAACTGAAATTGCTTTCTGACTTCAAAACCAAAACCCAAACTATCCTTGGTTTTGATTTTGGTTTCGCAGCTTAAAAAAAAAAGGGGGGGGGGGAAAGCAAAATTTCTTGGCTCTGCATGTTACCCAACATAGCAAGTAAGGTATTGCCTAGGTCAACACTGGCTTCTGCCTGTACTGCAGGAATTCCTCGCTCACCCACCGGTCCAATGTGAAACTGGGAAAGTCCTCTGCTTGAACAAGAAATTTCTCAGCAAATGTGAAGCTTTTTGACAGTTAATTCAAATTTCGTTGGAGAATGCATTTGGAGGATGTTGTGGTTTAACCCGGCTGGCAGCTAAGCAGCACCAAGCCTTTCGCTCAACCTGTCCCAATGCAGCAGGATGGGGGAGAGAATCGGAAAAACAGGTAAAAGCTTCGGGTTGAGATAAAGACAGTTTATCGGGACGTAAATAATAATGATGATAATGATAATAGCAATAGTAAGAACGTATACAAAACAAGTGATGCACAGTGCAATTGCTCACCACCTGCTGACCGATGCCCAGCCTATCCCTGAACAGCAATCCCCCCCTACCCCAGCCAGCCACCCCATATTAATTGCTCGGCATGATGCCACATGGTATGGGACATCCCTTTGGCCAGTTTGGGTCAGCTGTCCTCATTCTGTCCCCTCCCAGCTCCTGCTCCACCCCCAGCCTCCTCACTGGCAGGGAGGTGTGAGAAGCCAAAAAGTCCTTGGCTTAGTGTAAGCTCTGCTCTGCAACAATTAAAACAGCGTGGTATCAACATTGTTCTCATCCTAAGTCCAACACACAGCACCATACAAGCTACTAGGAGGAAAATTAACTCTATCCTAGCTGAAACTAGGACAGAGGAAAAGGAGATATTCTGAACAAGTTCCTTCTGACATTGGAGATGATTTAACTGGATTAATCTCTCTACATAAACACTGTACTTACCTGTTCCTTTTCAGACATCAAAGTGATAAGGAGGATCTGAACTTCAAATTTAACGGTCTCTATATGGAAACAACACCACACTTTACCATGCTATTGTACATGATACAAGCACACATACTTCCCAGATCTGTTTTGGACGAAAAGGCAGTAGTAAAAGCTTTGTGGCTGCCATCATAAAGTCCTCTTTCAGAAAGTCTTGAAGTCTCTCTCTCTTAGCCTACAATCTCAAAGTCACCACTACAACACTGTCTGTCTTACACAAGCCTTGATGGGGCTCGATAGCCCACAGATGCACAGCAATCACGAGAAAGCAAGTCTTCAGCACCACTACCATAGACTGATATTTTATCAAGAGAGACAATCTCATTTGTATTTTGGCCCACGGGAATCAGAAACGGAATGCATCAGTCCCACAGGCATGGCTGATTCATCCGGCAGGCTGCCTCCAACAGCGACCTGCGCCAGCCCTCTCCGAGACAAAAATAATCCTGAGGCTCAGGACAACCAGAGGATTCATAAATGAATGCAGTGCAACATGCACAGACTTTGGTGTTTACAAAAATGAAAACATCAAGATTTCCACATAGAGCAGAAAAAAATATATTTTTTTACATATACAAAGGCTTAAAAAAATCATTTATCACCAAGACAGATTATTTCACTCAAGCTCTACCCTATGTAGCTGTTAAATGAACATTAATCAAAATTATTATTTCTTTTTGGAAATCAAACAGCCCCAAATACACAGGAAGATGCGGTTGAACGGGTGACTCTTCTTTTCAGCCGAACACAGCACAAATGCTAAACATTAAATGCTTCATTTCTCCAGGAAGTTTCTCTTGGATGACTGCACCCAAGAGAAACTAAGAGGTTTTTTTTTTTTTTTTTTTTTTTTTTTTTTTTTTTTTCTGCAAGGAAATAACTGAACATTTGAACCTAATCTTTCATTATCCTGTGCACCAAAAGCAGATTTGGAAAGTTGACTGAAGCTCTAAAGGAAAATCCATAAAACAGAAAAAAGAAAAGAGGGGAAAAACAGGAAAAAGAGAAAAGAAAAAAACAACAAAAACATCAACTAATACCTCCACAACTGGAACCATCACTGCCCTCTACAGTCTAGTGTTTGGGAAAGCACTATTCACTGACAACCACAAATTAGAGCTATTGCCTGAGCAGAACCCACAGGTGCACAGACTGTGGCTTTAAACTCTTCTAAGTTAAAAACTGATTTAAACCTAGTTCAATTGGGTACGTTGTCTTTTTAAAATTGCATCTTGTATTTTTTTACTACCTCAAACCTGCATTTTATGGAGCTGGCTACGTTATCTCAGGAATAAAGCCAAATGCATCTCTGTGCAGAACTGCCTCTAGCTGCGCAGGGGAAGGCACCTCTGCTTGGTCTCCATATGAAGCATTTTGCTGGACCCAGAGCATCGGATGCTGCTGTGAAGCATTTTGCTGGATCTGGAACATCGGATGCAGCCACCAACATGCAAGGACGGCCATGCATGCTGGGGCTGAACAGCCAGCCCTAGCTGGAGCCGAACAAGGCAGAAATCAGCAGTTGCCATGCCGAACAATGCCTCTAGGAAATCAAAATTCAAAACATGACCCCCAACGATAAATAAATCCAGAACCAGGCAGGAAGAGCACTCTATTACAGCGAGTCCTCTTTGGACATCTGTCTGAGGAGTGTGAGAGCACAGGGAGAAGAACAGAAACAGTCTGAATAATGCATTCTTTCTACTATTCAAAAGCAGACATCTAATGGGTTTTATCTTGCCATAGGATGAGAACATTTTCAACACTACAGAAAAGAGGGAACATCCTTCGTCAAAGTAGCAGCAGGCAATCCCCATATTAGGGCAACATTGCTGGGTTGTTATTCAGACCTAGTAAGAGAGATATAACAAGAGCCAGAAGCTGGCACAACCCTATTCATCTCAGCGAGTGCCGTGATGCCAAGCTGCACAGTATAGCAGAGTCTCGGAAAAACATTCCCAGAGTAAACACGACATAGTCTGCACTCCCACTCTCTGAGCTGTGGACTCCTGGGAACAAAGGACAATTAAGCCATCCTAGGACAGATTGGAGCAGTTGCCTTTTATTTTGCAGGCCTGTTTTTGCATATATAAATAATTTTGGAAACAAATATGGGGCAACAAAAATGAGGAAATATCTATTTTGATTCACAGCGCAGACAGGGATGATTAGCTGTCTGATTCCAGGACACGCTTGTTTTCCACAAACAGTTCAGTTGTTTAAACACAACTTTTGGGGTACAAAGAAACTAAGCAAATTGATTCTGATGATGAGTTCCAAAAGACTGAAAGCGCCACTCTTCTAGCCCAGGTAGGTGTCACGTCCAAACACCTTTCTTCAGGAGCAAGTCAGGGAACACACACACATATTAGCTTTCTAGTAGTTCAAATGCCAAAGCCACGGGGGTTGGTTTTACAAGTGGAGCTCTCAGCATGCATCTCCACTAGTAAACTGCTCATTCAGCACTTCCAGTCTAACAGGTTGAGATCTTAAATTCAACAATTTCCTCTAAGTTAAATGCTTGGAAAAAAAAAAAAAAAAAAAAAAAAAAAAGTTTGGTCAGACCAGACACAGATCTTGTTTTAGAAACAGAGTAAGTTTATATTGGAAAAAAAATATATATATGAAAAAAAAAAAACCACCACACACCACCTAACAACTATAAAGCAACAGCTTTATCAAGACCAGATCATCTTTTGCAGTTGCTGGCTTGAACTCAGGAGGCTCCAAAACCTTCTCTGCTCAGTTACACAGTGACAAACCCCTGCTGTACGCCTAGCAAGACTTTTCTTTAGAAGCTTTTCTTTATGTCTGTTAACATAGACACAATTTTATTTATGGCTAACAAATTAAGGCAATATCATGACAGCTGGTTGGCTGCTGGAAGCTCTCTGCTAGTTTAAAAAAGCCTGGATTGAGATCAATGGGTTTGCTGCATGACATAACAGATAAGTGACGTCTCTCCCGGTGCAGCCAGGCCCTGGAAGCATTGCAAGATAATGACACAGAGAAGCAGCTATGCTGCAGGATCTTATAATGCAGAAAAACCCTACTACGGATTGCAATAGCATCATGAAATGTGGCTAGAAACAGGCTACCACAAGAATCTGAATGTGCATTTACACTGCTGACAGCAAAAAGTAATGCTTCAGTTCTTTCAAAACCACGTACGTGAGCATCTGAAAGGCACATACTTCACATTGGTGTTGGTGCAGATGATGTACTCAATCTCGTCGGAGTAAGGATTCTGAAACGTGAAGCTGCTGGTTCTGATCAGCATCCACTCCCGGTTTTTGGTGCGAAAACGATACATCACAGACAGGACCTGACCTTTCAGTTTCACAACCTGCAAAACCATTTAGAAAGGTTAATAAAGGGAGATGGCTACCTGCTGTGCAGATGAATAGTAAACAGCAGTAACTGGTGTGTTCTGAACTTAAATTACAGAAAGCCATGGACACAGCAGGAAAATTCTTAATTCAAAGAAAATAACCAAAATCTGATTCATGTTTGAAGTCATCTCCTTCAGAGTCAGCTCCCCACACTTTGTTATGGAAAATGTCCTTTCCAGCCTGCATATAAGCAGCACACAGATTCAGGAACCAACAGGTTGTGCTGTTATCCCAACAGGGAAGCTTTACGAAGGTTTTAATGTGGAACATTTATCAAGAGAGATTGACAGAAACCATACCGAGGCATCTTTTAAATATTTATGTATATATGTGTATATCATAAACTAAACATTGCAGCTGAAACAAAAGTCCACAGATTTTTTTTATAAGGTTGGCTACCTGTTTTTCTGCTTGGATACCTGGCTATACGATTATGTGTGACATGGCAAATGATACAATAGCATCAAAATTTAGGACAATATTTAAGAAATTTATATATATATGCACAATTGGAAACTGCATATGGCTGTTTTTGCTTTTTTCCCTACAAACATTACAAGTCTGATAAACTCTACCCTAGTGCCCAAATCTTTCTTCACATAACTAAAATCGGATTCTGAAACACCCTGAGCATTACCTACTGAGCGCCTTAACCTATCAAAGCTTGCCAGGGATTCTGACATATATTTCCCTGCACGATTTAACTCTGCCATTCCTCCCCCATGGGGTGTGACAGTCTTGGCACACAGAGTCAACAGAAGCACCCAGTCACCACAATTTGGGGGCCAGCTTATTGACATGAATGGAAACTGATGGCGGGTTCTGGGTGTTAATTCAGAGGTAGCTGAGAAACAAACATTTCTGTGGATTCAGCCCTTTTGGTCTCAGGGCATTAACCTCTGTCAGAGGGGTGGGCAGACAGCTTCGGGGCCTTTCAGCCATCCCAGCATGACTTGGAAGACCTCATGAGTTATCTTTCTTGAGCGTTACTAAAAGGCAGAACCACTCCAAGACAAAAGACCTCAAAATGCTGCTCAGGACAGCTGTGTTTTCTGTTGCCAAGACAGCCATGAAACACCAGCACATGTTTTGGACTGCAAGTCTCTTCTGTCTTCATATTAGGAAGAAGCCGTAGGACATTGCTCACCTGATGTCACACCCTGACATAACTCCTCTTCTCCAACAGCACTGCACTAAGTCAGGGTTACTCAGAAATGGATTATCTCTCAAAGCATCTGTTCATAACTCCACTTTGGAGAAAGCTTTAACATACACGCTGCCCTTGAAGCATAAGGACAGACAAACCACGCAGACTTCAAGACACACAGCTAGCAGGACCCACAGGCTATTTTTAAGAAAGACTATCCAAAAAAAAATCCTACCAAATTTTAACTCCCTTTTCAGAAATCCATGTTCAGTGTCTTAGTCTGGCACCTAGCTAGGGCTCTGCTAAGCATCTGCTCCCTTATATCTCATCTCTTCTTTTCACTGCCTCTTCCTAATGATAGCAAATGCCTAAAAAAATAATTCTTATCTTGTGCACTTGTTTCCTTATTATAAGCTTTCCTGTCCAAAGGCTGACAAGTTCCCTTTATACCTTATTTTTTCCAACAAATGAACTGGTAACAGTATTTAAAAACAGCATTTAAATTGCCCAAGATAACACAAACAAAGATAGGAGAAGAGATGAAGAACAAGTTCTACATTTTGTCAAGAAGCGATAAACCAGAATGAAGAAAAGCAGTTAGAGAAGGGTAATAATTCATAATTAAAGCCATGAAAGATGGGAAAATAATTTTACCATTTTTTAATCAGGGAAAGATAACTAATTAGAGAAATGCTGATGGGAAAGACAAAAAGAATAAAAAGCAGAGATGCCCTTGACCTGATGCGTAGGTGAATTTTGCTGTGTGGAATAGACCCAGCAAGACCTTGCTGGGATGGTGAAGATCGGGGAATGAGAACTCCCAAAGAACACAAAGGAGCCAGCAATTACGTTGGAAGGAAACAGATACATAAAGGTATAGCCATATGTATGAACAGACAAAAATGATTTGTCTCCAATTCAGCAAAAAATACTTAGCAGTGCACTAAGCTTCAAATGTAGTGGGAATTAAGCATGTGCTAAATTAAACTGCTCTTACGGGCATAGTTGAATATAAATGAATTTACCACCTACTAATGGTTAAGTACAAGTTGCGGTGCTTTGCTGAAATGAACCTTGAAGATTACTTCTGCAATACCTAAAGTTAAAACAGACTATTCCAAAATAAGAAATTAGAGCTGATAAACAAACTAAAATATTCACTAAAATAGTTTCAGTAATTACACAAAGCTAATCAGAGCTCACACATTGCAAGGAAAGACAATTTGGGGGGAAATTCAGTATCTCTGTATATGAAAATAAACACGCCACATAATAAATCAAGTGAAAGAGCATCCATGAGTATATACCAAAAAACTTATGATGGCAAAATGCTAACAAGAAACACTTTTGGCTTTCACAAGAAGAAAGAATGAGCCAGTGTTTGAATGGAGAGAGCAGAGATAATCCATTTTAATAGCATTAATGAAAACAGAGCATCAATTTTTCTTGGACAGCCTTACTTCAACAGCCTACTTGCTTATAACTAAGTCAGAATTTAAGTGTCTGGCAATAATCATTTCAAACTTTGGCCTTGGTAGCTGAAGTTTCATTGAAGTCAACAGTTGGGTACCAAGAGAGAAGTTTCACCTCGATTCTCTCAGTATGATGGAAAAAAACAAAGGCTTTGATGGCACCAAAGATGATGTAATAACAGGCTATCTCAAAATGAGTAATGTGGTCCTGGTCCCTGGGAACTCTGGATATAAATGTGCTTACTCCAAACTTTGAGGCCTGGATCTTTCTCTCTGTGACAAGCATGGTTGAATTTAAGAAGCATGCTCAAACAATACCTGCACACTGGCACTGTAACTGCATTGTATGTGTTATCTAATAATCCTGGGTTTAAGTCAGAAGAAAACTTATATGGTTTCAAGTCATTCTGCTGGCACTTGCCTGGGATGTGTGTGTTTATTTTTTATTACTTTTTCCACTAAGCTACCTCAGCTGGGCCTCAGGGGAGGCCTATTGCAAATAAATGCCACATCTTGTTGTGGGTTCTTAATCATTATCCTCTATATTCCCCACAAGTAGTTATCTCAGCAGAAATTCAGTATTTACCCTGTGTCTTTATTGACAAGCAATCAGGTTAGGAAATGTGCTCCAATGCATTTCAAATTGATCAACTAGCTACAGGACTAAATGGAAAGAATGACCAAAAACCAAACAAATAAACAAACAAAAACAAACAAACAAAAAAACACAACCTTTTAGAAATGCCTGGAAAAGTTCTAAATAATAGTAAGGCAAAGGCCTTTTATTTTTAATAAATGCTTTTGTAGTTTGAGTTCAGTGAGCGACATTGTATAATCAGCAATTTTCTACTACCACACCCAGGGTAAAAAACACAGAACTTATGTACCAGTGTCTAATCTGAATAGCATCCGACTGGATATCGAATAGCTATATTCTGGATCCTTTGATACTAAACTCTATTTGTTGATCTTGGCCTGGAGAATATCTCATTCTGGCCTGATTTTCCCACCCTGATGAATGAATTTATCTTCCCAAGGAAGTAAAAGCTTTGAGATGGATGCTGGCAATTGACCAAAACCTGCGATCCCCTCCCTCCTTTCCTCCTCTATTATGCACCAACCTGGTTCTGAGACTGCCAGCAAACTAGAAATGTCAAGTTTTCAGGAGCTTTGAGGAGGAAAAAAAAGAGTTTACTGGAAATCACAATTACCTTTTTAATGAAAAGTCTTGTAAGGCCAAACTAACAATAATAAAACAAATGGCAATGATCTATTGTTCTGAAGTCTGAATAAAGCAAACATTAATCCTGTAATAATACATAAAGCACAGAGATCACTGGTGGGAAAATTGTGAACTGTCTCAATACAGTGCAAACAAACAAAATAGAACAAAAAAAGATTCAAAGCTAATGCTTAACCTTTACCTTCTTACATTCTTCAGAAATAAAAACCACCTGGTGCATAGCTCAACTGTTTACTTCGGTCTTTTATTCCATGATTGAAATAACAGTTCCAATCATATCGCTACTGTACTGAACAAAAATATACAGAAGAAGGAATCGCCTGCTAGAGAAACAGCATGATATTTTCATAGATTGGACACAGGTTGAGTGAACAGGAACTTTCACTTCTAATCTGCTTTTTTTTTCCTGCAGTCTTTCTGCATGACCTTGAGCAAATCGTGGAAGTCCCTGATCCAGCAAATCATTTATGGACATGCCCAGTACTGAGCAGTGACAGCCAAGTCCCCAGCAACTGACTTCAGGGAAACAGCAGCAGCCTCCTATGGCCCGAGTGCACTCCATGAGCACCGAGTCATTTACTGCAATGTTAGTTAGTCAGCCTTCCTGAGCCCCAGGCTGCACTCAGTCACTGCAGAGACAGATATTTGACATGGTACTATCCAGCAGCATTCTGTCACTGTCTCTTGCATGAATTAGTGAAATCAATCATTTGGGCTTTAGTGAAAAACAGTGTATGCATTCTCCCTGCTTTTCTTGCACCACTGGTGCCATCAGCTCAGGTAGCTGAGCCATCTGAAAGCTAGTCCTATGCAAAATTGAGTGGTCCTTTGGCTAGTCCACCAGGGAAGGCCATCTGTGCTAGTATCAGGACAGTAGGAAGGGCAAGGAGGAGGTCAGGGAGGACAGAAAAGGGGGAGTAGGACCTGACTCCTGGTGACAGGACACCATCAGGTAGGTTTACCTGCAGCATCACACCCACGTGAAGGTAGGGCAGAGGAGATGACTGGGTGTGGTAAGATATTTCAAGCATCCAGCTCGTAGATGCTCCTGCCCGTGAATTGACACCTTAAAGTTAAAAGCTGCTGTTTGAATTTGATCCTTTCAAAGGCCACTGCAATGGATGCTGAGTGCTCACACTTGTCCATTTGAGGGTGGTGGTGGTGTTAATAGCTCAGGAGCACTGGTATCGTACACTACACCAAACTTAGAGACCATAAGCTGAGTTTCACAATCTATGGACATGGAACACCATTCTGTTATTCTCCCTGGAGAAGTTTTTTCAAGCTCCGTTTTTGCATGCCATGCCTGAGTAAATAGTTTCGTTTAAAAATCACTTCATTTCCATGCTTCACAGCTGAAAACACATCTCAACATCTAGCACAAGATGGATCAACAAACTTTGGTTGAGCTATAGGCTGTTGTCAGAAAATCTGGAACCACTTACATCATCTGGATCTCAGTAATCAGTTAAACATGATACGTAACTTGTTCCAGTGCACGGAGGGAAGGCACTGCAAAGACCAGCAGTGAGCAGAAGTCTTGGGGGAAACACTCCTACTGTATGTCCCAGATCAATTTGAAACAATAAGCTCTACAACGGAATAAATGCCTCTGTTGATGTAAAGTGGCGTAACTCCCACAAAAGATATGAAGCCTATTATCTATACAAGCAGAGAATTTACATCACAAACTATATGCAGGTTTAATTTTGAAACTCGCTGAGTTTCAGCTAAACCTGTTCTCACTGAAGCCGCTAGAAGAGCATCAGGAGGAAGAGAGTCAGGTCCACTGCTAAGCAAATTTAACAATGCCAAACTGTATCTGTATGTATCTATATATTGCTTTTATATTCCCCTCTTAAAAAATCCACAGTATTACAAATGAATATAATTACTTTCAAATCAACAGCCCACCTTGTTGAA
The DNA here is from genome assembly GCF_011077185.1 of Oxyura jamaicensis. Classification (NCBI taxonomy): domain Eukaryota; kingdom Metazoa; phylum Chordata; class Aves; order Anseriformes; family Anatidae; genus Oxyura; species Oxyura jamaicensis. Next base: position 13,121,261 of record NC_048902.1, read on the forward strand.
GGCAAATAATTTTGGTTACCACTTAACACGGTGGGATCTATACAGGCATCTCTGAAGTGAAAGGACAGCTCTAGCTGTGCAGCAAACACTTGGTTAACTTTTTGTAAAAAGAAAACAAAATATATAACAAGGTGATTTATTTCTGAAAATAGAGCCAACAGATGCTGAGCTTAAGCTACTGTTTATGCAGCTTAACTGACTGCCTTAACTGATTAACAGACTGTTTCATATCTTGCCACTCCTTCCCCTGGATAATAGAAAAATACCTTGAAGTGTAAAATAAAAGCAATTTCTCTGAATGAAATAGGAATAAATAAATAAGTAAATAGCAAAAGAAAAGGAACATGGTGCAGCACCTGTTGGAAACTCTCTCTCAAATGGCTTTGATCTTCAGGATGGCAGAATTCTAAAATGTCTTTCCCCAGAAGATCCTAGAATAAAACAAAGCTGTGTAAAAGACCCAAACCACAACACAAATCCATGGGCAGATCTGTAAGTAATCCCTGCAGACACTAGATCCATCATCCTCAAAGGGACTACTCAGTTAATCAAAGATGAACATAAAAGCAAGGTTTATAGGCATCGTGTCCTGCATTGTATTTGTCTTGCTGCACAGACACATTCATTTGCAAACGTATATTAAGTGATTTTTTAAAAATACCTGTGAAACAGTGTCTTGAACAGACTGACATCCTCTACTAAAATACATTCTATGACACTATTTTTTGTAAAAACAGTCATTATAAAGCTACCTAAATTCAAAATAGATGGAAAAACAAATGAGCAAGAAATGACTTTTGCCTGTAAATTGCAACTGTTGAGTTATCTGAGGGAGGGCTGCGGCAGTCAGAAGCTCATTTATTATTCTCCTCAGTTCAATTACTAGACTCCTACTCAGAGGAACAGATGTAAGCCTAAAGGAAAGTAGATGCCATAAATGATCTTCTCTTACTTTTCAAGAGACCGGCAGAAGTTAAGATTTACAGAGCTACAGCTCTCTCCAAGCATTGTTAAACTTTCTGTCACAGCATATCTTCATTGGCTAGCCATGCAAGATTTAAAGCATCTTGCCATTTGGATTTTAATCAGATCTAAAAGGGATAAGAAGATATCCCCCATACGAAGGGGAAAACCAAATTTTACAGAAGCAGAGACAGCAAAGAAAAATGAACATCATTTATTTCACAACATATGAATATTTCAAATATTTCATGTTTTGCTGCTTTCGTTTTTAATGTGCAAACAGAATTCTCTTTATCAGGCCTAACCAGTCTCATTGACAGCGGCTCACTGACCTGGGGCTGGTAGCCAATGACGCTGATGCACCTGGGGTCAACGAACGTGATGACTCCATCAGAGTTGTGCCTCGACAAGAACTCGGTTGGGACCGACATGCCATTCATGTCCATGCACACTGGAGAGCTGGTTACCTAGGACCAATCAAGCCCACAGCATTTAGTTCACAGAACAGCAACCTGAATTCAAATTTGATAACAAAGCTAAAGAACAAAATCAGTTGGCAGACTAGTAACTACTGAGAGAGTCATATATAAAGCAACAGCATGGGTATACGACATAGAACCACCTTTATGCTACTTTGCAGTGCTATTACCTCACCCCATGGCACTTTCCTAGGATTAAGAGCACAGCAGGAAAACAAATACATCAGAAGTTCCCAATAACGAAGGATACAGTAAGGATACAATATGATTGGATTGATCTCACTGTGTGGGACCACACTGACGTTAGGCATCTTGGTTCCTGCCCTTGCCAACCAAGAACGAGAGCCTACCCAAGGACAAGTCAAGCCAGCCATTTTAGGATGGGAAGGTCACTCTTTAGAAGAGGCCAACTCATTATCTGTGAATGTATCTAGGACTAGCTCAGACTAAGCATTCAACTTTCAGATAGCCGCAGTCAGGTGAGATGAGCCTCACCTGAAACTCCAGACAACCTGACGAAATTTTCCAGAGATTGATGTAGGTTATGCTGTTAGACCAGCAAGGGGCTGCTAGCAATGAAGAGACACAGTTCTCCTGTAAATGCTCCTCAAAGTTCATCAGACAGAATGAAGCACTTCCAGTTCTCTGCCTGAAACCTGTGCAATCAGGCCACTTCATATCCATTTGTTCCTGCTGGGGCTACAAATGAGACTATTGTTTTTCTTTTAACTTTCAGAGCCAGAGAGGCTAACAAGGTGCCAACGCAAAAGGAACAAAATCTCATTTTTTGCCGTCAGTTAACTGGAAGACTTGCCAATTAACTGTATGCAAGATTTCAATTTACTGTTACAGAGCACAGCTTTTCATTTCTGTACCTTGACTCCTTTGCAATTAAACCCATCCCCGGAGCCTCCTCTTGCCCTCCCGCCCATAGCCCTGCTGGCTTCTGTAACCTAACAGATGTTTTGACACTCCACATGTTACTAATGTGATTTTCTCGGAAACAGTTTTTCTTTGGCAGCTCTAACATATGAATCCCCATAACTTCCTTCCCTCCATTAGTGGAATATATTACCCCTGATTATAAAAGTATGATTAACTTTGAAAACATCGTGCAATACTTTTGTAGGTCTGCCATCACAATAGATGTGCTGACAGAAGTGCTGACGTTTCCAGTAACGTGGAGGCTGTGCGCCTCAACTAAGGCAGGCTTGGCACCTGTGCTCTACCAAGGGGTCCCTTCCACCCCGCAAGGAGTGATGCCATCCTAGCATATGGCAACGAGTGCAGGCCAACAAGGGATCATGCAGGAGGCTCAAACACATTCACTCATGGCAGAATTCCCACACTGCAAAACTAAAAACTAGCTTTCCTGCTGTGGTGAAGGGGATTCACTGCGACTGCTCCAGATCCGGCTCAGAATTCTCACCAGCAATGGGCAAAGGAAGAAAATATAATACATCGGTTGCAACAGTTGGGACAAAAGGCAGTAAAGTTTTATTCTCACAGTTCCCTCAGCTGGCATCACCTCTGAATGCAAAATACAACACATGTTGAGAAAAAAGCCGTTAGATGTTAAGTGCCTCTTGACTGCCTTGTCTTTACCATTTTCAAAATAACTCCTGCAATTACCTTCCTTCAAGTAATTGATTAACCAGAAAGAGAGGACAGGTGAAAGAACAGCAGGGAGCATACTGCTGGTTTTGGGAGCCACTTAAACCTACCATCTGCAGCACCTGTACTCCCATGGTTCTACCACCCACAGCACTGCAGCCCCACGCACCCTACAGAACAGCAGGTCTGCACGTGGTCATGTTCCAGGAGCATCTTTGTTGCTGTTTGTTGGGTTAAACATACATGTACCAAAATCACATTCTCATTGCTCTGTCAATGTATTCTAAGCAAGCCACAGACTGCACACAGACATCAAGGCACTTTATGCTTTGGAAGCGTATTAAAAGTTATAGTCCAGAACCAGAACTTCGTGCAAATCCTTTACACCTAAACCACAACACTGATTAAGTTTTCAGAAGTAGTTTACATAAGGAAAGACTGGCATTACCTGAAGCCTTCCTATTGCGACGAGACAGTATTTACTACCTTGTCCCACATCAGCGTCTTCTTCTGGTATAGTCATTCCTAAATTAAACAATAACAAATACTGTTATAATTAGGAAACTGGGATGAGCAGAGACACTGCTGGCCTGGTTCTGTGCTATTCTAGTTGCTCTGAATCATACCAACTGACCTTATCACCTTCTCTAGGATTCAGACATTATCTCTGGGTTCAGATCAGGTGATCCTTCTCAGTTGTGCTCAATCCTACACATCTCAAATGCAAACACAGCAAATACTGCAGCAATATTTCAGCTGCTGAAGACAAAGCAGGTACAAAAACTCCATGCCACACTGAGATGGGCAACAACATTTCCATGAGTACTGCTCTGCAGCACGTTACCGGAACCACGTTGTCACTTAATATGGTCAGTCACCGCACACTGCATTCAGTTTTCTTTGTGAATAATCTATTATCAACAGCCTTAAAAACCAGGCACAGCCTAGATTATTCATGAACTTCGTGCTCATATTTAACAGCAGGTTTTACTTTTTTCTATAATGGACTAAATCTGGGTCGTTACGTTGAAAGACTGAAAAAATGCGGATGCTTAGCTAACAGTGCATGTTTCAGTTGTGTAACGGGAGTAATTACTATAAACACAGGAATAATTTCAAAACATACATGTGTACTGTTTTCCATCTCAGTGTTTCACAAATAGGAACACTCAGATTAGCTCTGTTTACTCACTTGCTGGCTAAACTTTTAGTAAGGCTATTTCCCAACTCAAGTTTTGAGATACCAGTTTCCTATGAAGGATTTGAAAAAAACATCTCCCAGTAGTGACACTCATGACTTTGTGTGATTTGCAAGCTCTTTCATAAGACTTTTCAAGGAATTCAGTCAAAACAGGCAGTGAATCATGAAGATGCATTTTTTGCTTCAATGAGATTCATCAATGAAATTAATGGAAAGCAGTTACCAATTATGAAACAACAGCCACCTTGTTGTCAAAAATTATAATTCCCCACATAGGTTAATCTTTGGACCATGCAGAGGATGACGGCATACAATTTTTTTAAATGATGCCTTTGAAAAATGGCAATAAATGCTAGTAAAGGAACTGAATGAAGGAGTTTCTGAATGCTGCATTTTGTTTCAGAATTCAACCTTATCTAACAGTTTGCAAGTATCATTCTACAGGTATTTTTCAGTTCCTATTGTGCTATGCAACAAAACAAGGTACAGAAAGCATGGATGAAAATATGTTTATATATAGATGTATCATGATCACAAACTTTAATTGCAACAAAATTCAGTTTTGGGGGGCTGAACCATTTGCAGCCACCAACAGGCAACTAGGATACTTCCAAGGGACCTCAAGAGGCTTAACAAAGGAGAAGCACTATTGTCCCTTCTAACAAGTGGGAAATTGAAGCACAGTAAGACATTTCCATGTCACACACAAGAGAAGTGAAAAAAGGTCAGAAATCCTTTGCCTTCTATTATGTTACTATCCATAGATAGAAATTTGCCCCTAAATTTAGCTCTAAACCTATGAGGTACCTCTCAACAAAAGTTCAGACACTTGTTTTGAAATATTTTCTCACAAGTTGTGCAAAAAGATCAAGATGGCAATATTTGACCTCAGGAATACATTTCAAGAAATCATCCATTAAACACACCAGTCAAAAGTAACACCCGGGTAAATCCTATTATTTTTCAATTTTGTGCTTCTGACCAAGTACCTCCATGCAACCACAGCTTCACCTGACTGGGGCCATGTAAAATATCCTTGAAATGAAGACAGGCTGCATGGACGCCTCCTGTGGGACTGCGTTGTGCTGCCCGCTGTTAATTGGGTCCTTAATCGGGTCCTCCGGGCAGCTAAATCACAAAGCATTGCTTTGACGTCTCACACAGCACTGTTCCAGTCTCCCTTTCTTCACAAACTAGGCAAACCATGAAAAAGCCTCCAAACTTAAGCCCCACGCTCTGAGGGAGCAGCGTATCACCAAGTGCACAAACCACCGACGTGAAACCACAGCTAAGAGAGTCGGATTACAGAATTATTTTGTTTTTCTTTCTTGCTGTGTTTACAGAGTTATTTCTTCAACACAAGGCCTAGTAATTAACTAATGACAGCTCCAATATGCAAAAGAACTGAATTTGGCTGCCTCTTAAGAAAAAAAAGAGAAGACTGTCCTGAAAAAAAGCAGCATCAAACACATCAACTAAAAATCCTGTCCACTTAAGACAGGATTTTGGCAGACACATGGTTGTCTGATCACATACATGCGGTGGGTAGGGAAGGCTGAGCTGCTGAAACTAAAGGCAGACTCCTCCACATGACCAATTTTCTTTTTATATAGGTGTAAAATGGTTAATTGAGGATTGTATGATGCAGTTTGCAAAGAGAATCCAACTCAGTTTCATCCTACAAAGCTGTGAACGGAGGGGTGAACAGAGAGCAGGACAAATTAAATGATGTGGCAGAAGGAACACAAGGATGCTGACTTTGATGTGAAAGGAATGCAGCAACGTACAAAACAACCACATGAAGAAAGAAAATTAGAGCAACAGGAAAGGACTGTAACGCTTTGGCTGGAGGACTGCAGCAGGGACTGCACGCCTCGGGGGACATCGCTCAGCCCCGAGCTCCACACAGGGCAAATCTGCAAGTTCAACCGTCAGCCAAAAACCCAAACATCCTAAAAGCCAGCGCCTGACATAATGGCAGTTATGCTCAGACAGCTTGGTAGCGAGGTCTGATTTCATTGCTGGTGAGTGACTCAAGATCCTGCCACCTCCAGAGGATTTTCTTGGGGGATGCTTCGTACTTCTGAGAGGTAGGCCATTTAAACACAGAGAAGAGTGTTATTTTAGACCTTCTGATTGGATAATCTTAACCAAAAGATCTCTTTTAAGTGGAGTTTTCCATTTGGAGAGGACAATTTTGAAGTATGTTCCTGTGTCCAACAGCTGTTCCGGTCACTTCCTTGGTGGCACAGCGCATTAAAAGGACAGCAAAGACACCCAGCAGGATGGCTTCCACTTTGCACAGTCTTTTTTCTGCAGCTTTCAACAGCACTTTCCTTTTTAGGAACTTTGTACAGGCTTGCTACTGCCCAAATAAACTCAAAGCAACATAAACAATCTCCAAAATTAAACCAAGCTAAGAAACACCATTTCTGATGGAACTCAGTGTTGGCAAGGGAAGGTGTTGATCTAAGCTTCACCTTTTTTTATTTTTTTTTTTTTCCTTTTTGCAAGATGGAGTGTATTTGGTCTCCATAACACACTGGAAAAGTTACTAGTTGGTTTATCCCACAAGACACACTACGAATAAAAAAACAACCTGGCTGGAATTAATCAATACATGGCCCAGTAAAGTACTGACATTTCTCTGAAAGTGCCCAGGGCAAAAATATGCCAAAATGACTGACCACTTGTCTGCAGTGTAGGGGCTGTTACTGATAGCACTCCACAGATGGAAGTTATTTTCTTAAGACAGATTTTGTTAAGACAGGTTTGTGCAGCTCTTAACAAAATGTAACATTGCTCCTTAAGTTCATCAAGCACCATCAGCATCATCAGAAAGGTTCCAAAAGCATGCAGGAGAGCAGCCATGCTGCTGACCTTTAGAAGACATGAACAAAATAAACTTACATCAGTTATTCACATTCTTTACATGTAACCCTGACAGAGGCTTTATTTCTCAACACCAAATATATGCTCCTCTCGAATAATAAATGTAGTGCAATGCTTGTTTAAGTTAATATCAACATTTTACAAAGCTAAGCCTGCAACTGAGCATCACAAATAGAACACTGTGCTGTTAGAGGTTATATTTAATTTCCAAGTGTCCTGTGTGCCAGCAAACAGTTTCCCACAGGGTAATGGCATGTGTTTGTGTGGACATAAGGAACTTTTTAGTTTTCCCATTGCGCTTCCAGTTGGCTCTAACAACAGAAAAAAACTTCATTTTCTGCTTTCTTTCTCCATCCTTCTGCCCCATACTTTCTGCGAGACACAGAACTGTGTTAGTGGATTTGTGGTTTCACTTCACTACACTCAAAAATAAATCATTTATGAGTATTTAGAAAGATGTGAGTGAGTGCCCAGTGATCTCTAGCAATCCCCTGTAAATGCCTATCTCCACCAGAACCATTACTGATAGAGTTATACGCCTGAGCATGAAACTGCACTGCATGACATTACTTCTCATACACAACAGTGGAAACTGTGGATATTTACAGCATACCAAAGAAAATGATTGTGAAAATCCCACTAAAAGCTGAGGTTCTTTCTTTTTAAAAATCAAACCAAAACCCAGAACTTTAAAATGACAGCAGTGCAAAGAATATTCAAGCAACTATTTTGTTTTGTATTGGAAGAGGGAGCACTCTACACAAACGTCCAGATTCCAGCCAAATTTTTAAAATAACCTAACAGCTTTGGCATGCTGTGGTTAAGATGTTACCGTAAGTCTGACTTGGAAGACCAAACTGTTTCTTTTTTAACTTAAAAAACTGAGGAGGAAAAAGGAAGATTTCAACATTATTTGAATTCAACATTATTCTGGGACTTTTTATTTGAAGTTTTGAAATAAGGATCTATCTAAGCCTTTTCTTCACAATGTTTTCTTCTGCAGGTCCTGTTTTTGATTTACAGAAAACTAACAACATCTTGACAGACTGTATCTTCTCTCTCCACCAAATATTTTCCATCAATTGTTACGGCATGAAAATAAACTATTAGGAAAATATCATATGGACTACATAAGATTAATTTCCTTTCAGGAATAAGATGCTCTAGGAGGAAAAATTTGTAAAGTAAGTATTTGCTTAAATTCAAAACTGAATGATCAAGAAAAGGTCAGCACTTCTCAGTTTTGTGACTGGTTATGAGGCTGAAGCATTCTCTGGGCTAAGAATCACACGGTTTTCTCGCTGGGCTGCCTCATGGGAAACAGGGGGACAAAGCCTGGAGCTGGTACACAGCCACTTTCAAACAAGGGGGCTTTTCATCTCATTCAGAATAATGCAATACTGCACTGTCATTACTTATTCTAACTTACACTCCACATAAGAAATGAACAACATAACAGGTTGGAATGTTGATCTGGAAGATCTGAATCCTCTCACTTCCACACAAAACTTACCCTGATGCAGAGTCCACCTAGGTCAACTTAAAATTTGCGAGCATATGGGTGTGCAGGTATCATATGCTGGGGTTTGTACGTGCACTTAGAGCTTGACCCTTTTGCTGCAGACACAAAGGACAATGAACAGACCAGGAAAACACCCAGCCTGAACAGAGCCACCCCTCCAAGCAGCTGTCTTCCCTCTGTGGTTCACTCAACCAAAGGCAAACCCCATGGGATTAAGAGAACAGCCAAAGAGCACCTTCTGCAGGGGAATGAAAAGGGAGCACAGTGCACAGCTCTCCCTTGGTCTGCTTTGCTAAGAAGGAAGTAGACGCTGCCCATGGGCCCTGCCTGCTCCCTGCTCACTTCTGGGAGCAGGATGAGGTATGATGCTTCCCCTGGGAGGAGGACGAGGTATGATGCTTCCTCTGTTTTCTCTCCCATCTATCACACAGTGAAAAAGGCACTACGGGCAGCCTGCCAATAAGTAAGTGAGCCTTGCTGCTCCATAAAGGTGAGAAAAAAAAAAAAAAAAAAAAGCTAGATGAGCAGAAGTGATTTCACACTGACCACAGACATGAGACAAAACAGAATTTGCTTTCTGCTTTAGAACTCTGAAAAAAAACAAGCCCAAACCTTAAAACACGCCACCATACTGATGACAGCTGCTTATAGTTCATCTGTTTTCATGTTTAAAGTATTCAAATTACCTGAGTGATTTAGCATAGATTACTCATAGCAGCAACTGTCAAACCTTTGACCAGCTGGTCTATCACATTAACACTGATGGTGTGGCAGTTCTTGTCTTAGCATTTCTGCATCACTACTGCTTGCGTTATATAGTGTGGGACTGAAAAAGAATTAACACGCTGGTGATGGACACTGCAATACAACCCAGAAAGAGAAAATACTGGGTGCTAAACAAATTTAATTAAGTGCAGATTAAGTAAATTTGCTAAACATTTGCTACTTTCTTTATGAAGTATGCCTTATGTCTTAGTTGCTTAATGCACATGCCACATTGCATACTGTGAAAGAACAAGATACAGAGTTTATATTGGAGTGTCCACTTGGCAATTGAAAAGTAAGTGGAAATGATACTTTCTACAGCTAATTTTTAAAACAGCTGACATTTGGCACTAACACATTTATTCCCATGAATGCAGAGGTGATGAAAAGGCCAGGGGCTCGTTAATTGCTACCTGACTTGAAAAAAAGTAATTTTATTACAGGGTGGAAAAGCTTTAGCAAATTCAATTACTTGTGCAGTTGTTTCATTTGCTTTGCACATTATGGTTGAATTACCTCTGGAAATGAGAACAAATGTAGTAATGTTGCCACTGATTTACCCAAATATCCTGGAAGCCAATTCAACCTTTAGATATCCCCATTCAGCTCCTAAAGACACCGTATACGTGATAATCACCAATACAATCCTGGTAAGACTTGGGGGTGAGGGCAAATAAATACTCATGAAAGATGTCTCGATTCTGCTCTAAATGCCCTGAAAAAGGCACTGAGGCGTGACTGTGACGAGTAACAATCTGGATGGTAACAAAAAAGAACACTGAAATTCCACATATGGCTCTTAAAAAAAACTGGAACATCCCTTAGGATTGTGCTATAGTCTGGAGGCATTAACATCGTGGAGGAGCACTGGGATATCATAGGGGGAGCGCCATGGGATTTCGAGGAGAGGAGTAATAGAAATGGGATGAAATTCAACACTGCTAAATGCATAAGCATGCACTTGGGGACCAATAACTGCCACAGACTACAGCAATAGAAAGGGGATGAAACTCGTATTACGAAATCAAAAGATCACACAACTCACAGCTATTTTTGTTATAAACTGGAAGATCTTGAGTGACAACAACCGAGGAAAAGACAGTCTGGTATATATATATATATTAAGTGACTTACAATGCTGACAGGATGCACCACATAAAAGAGAAACAGACCGTATCATATACTGCCAGTCAGGACAGGAAATGCCCTTTTCATTATATATCACTACAGTATCATCTGGAACATGACTCCATAGTTCTGGTGACCCACATTTTGAAAACTGAAGTTAAAACATGAGTAAGTGCAAAGAAAAGACACAAGGATGAAGAAAAAAAGTAGATATAGTAAGAGTGAAGATTAGAAGTGGGATGGTTTAACCAAGCAAAGTAAAGGCTGACAGGAGATAGAGACAAGAAAATTCCTGTTTGATCTTTTAGGAAATATAGTCCAAGAATACACACTGCTGTAATCTTCCCATAAACTATCAAAGACGAGACTGGAGAGGATGTTAAGCATGGGACAGCAGTGTGGTTCTGGAAGAGCTGGAGTAGGGGAAAAAAACCTCACAGACGTGAAGCGTTAGGACTCTAAGGTTCCAATACTGTGCAGCAATCTTTTCATTTGAAATGAGTGAGGATCTCCAAGAAATCTCGTTTGACCTGCATCTTTCTTGAAGAGACATCCTGTATATCACAGCTATATTCACTTATGCTTGGAATTAACAACAGAAAGGTTGACCTTTTTGTGGAAGCAAAGAAAAATGTTTCATTTTCATAAAGCAATTTACATACACTGTTCTGTTCACTCTTCTGGGATTGAAATGAAACTGGAACATTTTGACTTCTACATCACGCTGAAGTGTATTAAATATTCTATGATTCTAAGATTCTAAATCCTGTTAGCAATAAGAGCGGAGGTTTTCACTGTCTGCATTGTAGTCTGAACCAGCACAGATCACGTGCGATACAAATTAGCCCTGTTCTTGGCTACGGAAGTTACAGAAAATGTTACAAGCTTCAGCTTTGTACCATTTTAAACGTGTATTTGTGTGTACTTGTGTGTGAGATGAAAATCAGTGGTAACTGAACTATTATATAACTTCTGAAACTACAATTCAGCAGGAAATCAACAAGAGGTTTACGCCTGTAATCTGTACACCAGCGTACAGACTCGGTGCAAACTACTTTTAGCATTCATGCCTGCATAAATGTGATTTATGCTTGTGGTATACAACCGCAAAAGGGCAGGACAACTCATGGTTTGATTCATGCCAGGCGCTGTCATATTGAAAACAGCCCTCTTCAACTACTGCAAATGCCAAGGTCAGCCAGCCCAGTTCATGATGATGTCTGGATGAACTCCATTGTCTCCTTTTTGAATTTTTCCAATGTAAATATTCCCATGTGCAATACTAAGTTACAGAAGGTAAATGTTTTCTCTGTAGTTCAAAGAAACACATCAAGACTTGTTTCTCAGAAAAACAGCCTTAATAGAGAACTTATCACAAACACTGAACGTTCTTCACTTCCACCACCACTTTGAAGTGAAGACCTATGCACCAAAATTGAAATTACACATTTTCATATGTGGGTTATTGCAACTTGGTACTTAAACATAAAAGCACTAATTGGTGTTTTATAGAGGTACAAGCACTCTGTGTTTACCTGCTTAAAATCTGGCCATTTTTATGTGGGCTATCAGACTGAAAACTTTCGGCTTCAATTGCTGTAGTCCCACGTTACTGACAACTCCTACAACACTCCGTGGCAATAAAATTGAGAAGGGTTTCACAGGGAACAATGGGAAATTCTGAGTGTAGCAACTGCTGATTGCTTGATATCAAAAGCTCCTCAAGATCAGATAGAAGACTGGCTCTGTACCACCAAATGGATCCTGAGCCATGTTTCCAACTCTCTTTGCAGACAGTGTGCTGCATGCCACGTACAAGATACACACCTGCTGGTGGCCATGCCTTGATATAGCCAGTGCAATGGACAACAGCATACTGCGCTTCGCCTTCTTTTACTGGGCCAAGGCCATTCCTAAATGAAATGGAAATACAAAAATATCATGTTGATTGACATGTATTATAGCCTTACATTTGAAAACTATTAATGATTTATCGTTAACTTTAAGTTATATTAGAAACAGCCAACCTAGAGTTCTGCACAACATCAGCTCTGTTATAATGCTATTCAAACCTTACCTGTTTTCCACAATACTTCTCAGAGAAATATAATGAAGCATATTTACTGGCTAAGACAAATAAATTGAGTGACTTGCTAACAGCTTGCAAAAATATCCATTGACTCTGCCACAGCTGAGCTGAGTGGCAAGCTCTCCTTCCCTGTGACCCAGTGCTACTTTATACCGTATGCCAACGCAGATGTTTGTCCAGGTAGTACTCTTCGGTTGAGCGTTAGACCAGTGGAAAAATGAGAGTGCTTATGGCAACTGACTGCTGCAGTAAATTAAGTAATAGTACCTGTATCTTTTTCTCATGGTGGTTATTCTGTTCAGAGGTAAATGATCCAGAGGAGCATTTCCACACCTAAAAGTAAATTCATATTTGAAAGGGCTCAAAAAGGAACATAAATACCTGAGATGAAAATGCATTTTAAGATCTCTATTAGTATGCATAAATAGACTGTAATGGATATTTATTTCTGACAGGAAGTCCCAGATACATGTTTTCTTAGAACTTGTGGGTTTCACAGCTCAAGCCTTTTGAGCATACTACAAATATTTTCTCTGTTATAAAGAGAAATAAAGATTCCCTTCCAACCCCCCAAACCTAAGGACTATTTGAAACAGAAATTCCAAGAGTGGCTTAAGAATAGATACACTTCAAGATATAAATTACAAAAAAGGTGAAAACTAGGCAAGAATATAAGTCAGGTCTCCACACACCGACACAAAAAAAAATCTCAGTGTGTTAGTAGCTTTCTTGGACAGAGCATTACAACTGCCACACACCAGCTATAACATTGTTAGATATTAAACTAATCTTTGCAAGAATGGACTATTTGTACTGACAAGTAATTTTGTTTAACACTTGTTCCTGTATATTTTGTGGCACTTCTATGTGTAACAGCATAATTTTAACAATCCATTTGAAGCTAAGTAAATAGTTTGAAGGACTGAAACAGTTCATTTGCAATTGACAAAAAGAACAATAACAATGAAAGAAGTAATCCCAAGGATAGTTCACATTATTTGAGGATCATTCTTCTAAAAATGTTTTTATTTATTTTTACCAGTCAATGCCAATGAGAAGGAATGAGCAATTAAAGTAAGATTTAGAATTACAAAAACAATGGGGCTACTGGAATGTCTAAAACTACTTTCATGCACTGGAGTTTCCAGAATCAGTGTTAAAAAATAACTGTGATTTGAATTGTTTTAAAAGCTGGGGAAAAACAGTAAACAGGACATTAGGCCTTCTTTGCACATAAAAGTCCTCCTCACATGACTATTATGTGCAGCTTGGAGGAAGGGAAAGCAGTGTTCCAAGTGTCTCTCTGCCAGGCTGTATTTCTTTTCCCTGTGAAATTAGCAGTTAAATGTAGTAACACCACAGGATTCAGGCTGCTGTCTTTCAAAAGAGACAAGGCGCTGCCAACCAGCAGCATATTGCCCATGCTGGCCAACCACAGCTGCTACACCCAGAAATGTATCTCAAGACATCTCCTGGCTCCTCACCCTGTATCAGCCTTGGTAAATAACATCCAAAAGCCTAACTAGTCAGCTCTAATCATCCTTAGCACTGGCTGTGGGTTGCTGCCTCCTTGTTAGAGAACAAAAGATGCTTACCGAATAGCAAATATCAGACTTAACGTCTCTAAAGAAATCTTTGTCTGAAGCCACCATATTTTGTTTCCTAGCAAGCTACAATAGAGAAAACTACAATTAACGTTACTTGAGAGGATGCATGCATGATACTGGATTCAGGACTTCAAAGGCCAAATACAGTTATGATCAACAGGAGCAGCAACCTCATATACTGCAGAGCACTGAGAAAAAAAGTATGAGAACAGGTCTTCACAGCGAAGCCCTCATCCTCCAGTTTTGAAGCATTCTCCTTGTCTGATGAACACTACTGTTGAAATACACATTTCTTACTGCATCCTCCAACACTCATTATTTAAATTATGGCCATTACCCTGCGTAAATCACTACAAAAAAAGAGTGAAGTCTAAAGCACAGGGACTCTGCATGGAGCGAGGATGCCAAGGCATAAAAGGAGCTACAGCTTTCAAGTCTGATGTTGCAGGCATGAAGTATACAAGCCCCTTATAAAGGCACCTAACAGCCATATATTCTGACTCCTTGCATGACTGGAAGAATATCCACCACAATGAACAGACGCACATGGATCTGTTGTAACAAGTCAAATATTTTGGTTTGCGTGTTCCATTCCATAACAAATTCTACATCATCTGTTCTCAGAGTACATATTGGATATAGGCTGCAGATGCAATTATGTACTTCCCCCCCAACCACACAGAGAGGAAGTTATTGCAAGAGCAACAGACACTTTATCCAGTTTGCACTACAATAAAAGTGTCCATAAAGCTCTAGTCAGAACCATCGGGCAGGCAGACCTCTTAGGAAGCCCAAGCAATACAGGAGAAGCTGGAAAATTGCAAAATAAAAATCCTCCAACAATTACTCATTTATCTAGAATCAACCAGCTGACATCTGGTTAATTCATACCAGGCTTAGGTTAATTCTTCCATAGCTGGCAAGTTCGCAGCTGAATTCCTGTTTGTCTTCAAGATTCTTTTAATATTATAGGTTTGTTGAAAAAATACACAGAGTTGGGCTTTCATTACACTTGCGAAAGCTCAGTTCCCAAAGTATTGATTCGAATAATTTGACCAGAAGAGACAATTGCTTACATTCCAGGGATGAAGTTGTCATGCAGTTCTCTGGGGAAAGCATACAACATCCCATACTGATAAAAATAACTGCAACACAAATGAGGCACTGCTTTGTCATTAATCATAAAGGAAAATAAGCTTCAGTTTTACTACAGTTACAAAAGTAAGCATTCTGGAAATTCTTAATAGGAATGTGTCATTACAACTTCAGCTTTTAAACAAGGTCAAATATGTGCAACACAATGTCTGAAGCCTATAATTTGAGAAGGGACTGTAACAGGAACATCAAGTATATACATACCTCATCCTGCAAATGAAAGAGCGTCTTGATCCCATGCACATTCTCATTGAGGACTGCTGACCTTCTTTCTTTACCGTTCCAGTCTTCAAGTCCAGGATTCGTCCTAGAAAAGCCAGGGAGAGCAACTAAAGTTTAATACATAAATTGAATCCCATTTACTATAAAATAAGATAATAAGCTCATAAACTAAATGTCATTAGTCGCTGTGGGGAAAAAACAAACAAGCAACAAAACAGCTTAATCCTGGTCTCACATTGGTAGAGTGCTGGCTTAACTAACAATTTCAGCAAAGCTGACTCTGAGTCACAAGAGTGATGGCTCTTTTCTTGACTGGCCCTAGACCAGCTTTCAAGCCAGGGTCAAATGTCTGGAGATAGGGTATGCAATTGCAGCAAGAATAGCTTATTGACTTGATCTGCTTGCTCTGCTCCTTACCAGAACTGTGGATAAAGCAACAGGCACCATTTCTCTGGCAGCTGCTTCTCCTTCTCTGTGCTTGTGTCTCCCTCCAGAACCCCCATCGTAACAACACCTCACACATACAGACTTATAATGATGACAAGGAACATGTAAGACCAAGTTTTTTTCTCCTCAGTGATGAGACACAAAATATGTCACAGCAGTACCTGTGGTACGGCCATTTCAGAGTTGATCAAAAACTGACACAACAGCATTTTTTGAAGTTAAATTTCAGCTGAATCTGTGAGATGATCGGACTCACCACAGCTTTCTGCAAGGTCCATGGCTGGACCCTGCTGATCAGCGTGAGCTCACCACGAAGCTCAGCCCCTTGCTCCATAGACACAGCAATGAGAAGAGGACAAACAGAGGGAGAATTGAGCTGATGCTCCTAGAGCAAACTGGGGGAGGTCTTCAGGAAAAAAACAACACAAAGGTAGCAAAGCAGTAGCATAACTTAATCTTTCCATGCTCCTAAGACAAAGGCAGTGAGTACTACAGAAGGCTTCAGTAATAGCAGGGTATGGGTATATGGGTATTATCGAGGTTCTTACTGCTTATCAAAGAATTGACAAAACTCTATTTTGCATCTACAGCTCAATCATTAACAGATGAACATAAATTTTTTTTGTTTTTGTTTTTGTTTTACAAAAATGGACTAGAAATGAATCACTGGCCCAGCTCCACAATGCTTCAGGGCTGCATACACCACAGAAGTGACAGTGGCCAAGAGAAATGCAGTGGAACAGCCGCGAGACAACTAAATTACAGCCACCAGTGCTGATGACACAGGCCATGAGCAAACCCACATGTTTATGGTGGATACTGTACCTTTCAATTATTGAAACGATACAAGCCTACATGACTTCATAGCCTTTACTGTGATACGATAGTATCCAAATAGTAGGTTATAGTAATATAACCTACTCTGTCTGCACTAAATTGGAGAAATATAGAATATATTCAAAGTCTCCCTCACCAGATTTACTCAAAAGTCTCTGTCCAAAAATTAAGTTCTGAAACAACTCTACTGCCAACCATATGCATTTCAGAATTGCTTTAACTGGAAGTATTTACCTCCATCCAAGAATGGGAATAAAATCATTACAAAACAGTTTAAAGATGAGTATATGTTCAGGACCCCACAGCTGTCCACAAGAACATGCGTGCTAAGTCAAACCATTAAAAGTGTTTTTCTTTGAACCCAGTAACTTTGTCATACATGTAAATAAAAGAAGAGTTGTTTGTCATGCACTTCAGTTTTTCTTCATTGCTATACAAATTCTTAAAGTGATACTAGTGAACAAAAAGCTGTGACTGTAAATGTGACTCAAACAGCTCATGGAAATGTCTCAGTTTTTGTCATAAAAGAGCATCTATAAATATACTTCAGAGCTACGTGGCTGCTAAGCTTAAAATTGCTGACACATGTTCCTTTGGCAAGCCTAGAACCCCCAACAAGAAGTCATAGTTTTTAAGATTAACTTCTTTTTTGGCAATGCCTTAGAAATATGTACCAGATAACAAACAATGCTCTAAATTTTGCCCTGACTTACAAAATCACTGCAGGGGGTGGGGGTGAGTCAGAAATGTTTGGTACATAGATATTATGACATAGCTCTCTCAGCAGTTTGTTTCAATAGTCTGCCATGTGTGCTGTAACAATCTATCACCAATTTTGATAAAGAACATGCAATTTGTGTCTTACATATTGCTAGAAGTTTATGATGAAATTGTATTAAAATTGGAAAGAATTACAGTTGAGTAGACCAAGAATAAAATTTTCAGTTTAGCTCAAACCAGCCTGCCAGTGCGTCCCTGGAAGAAGAGGGATCTCTTAAGACATGGCGTAACAGGGCTCTCAACAAAGTTGGAGCTTTAAAGTTCATAATACCGATGGTATCAGGTCTGCAGAGTCTGCCTGGTAGAGCACACTGAGAAACAACCTGCTATGAGATTTATATACAACCAGTGTGGCCATGCTGCACAGGGAAATATTTGTGACAACTTCTTACCGCTGTGAAAATCTGCAGCTGCAACAACATGACCCCACCTGGTCTCAAGGCAGAAGTCACAGCCGTGTCCCCTCCCCGGGCTCTTTGCCACTCCACGCCTGACTCTGGGAAGGGGACTCCACTCCTGCCAGCGCGGAGTTGCAAAATCATCTCCTACCTGCTTTCGTATCATCTGCAACTCACTGCAGCTGCTCACATGATGGACCTCAGTGGGTCCCACTCTGCAGGCAAGCAATCTGACATAAATCACAACCTCGTGCCACACACGCAGCTCAGTTCAAGGAGATGGTACACTCTGGTGATAGCTCTGTCACAGAACCATAAAATATTCATAGCTCTCTGTGTTCCTGAGTCCTCTACACTAGCAAAGCCTCCGCCGTGATAAATGCTCATTTAGGCTTCTCCACAGGAAACCTGCATAAAGTACATCTGATGTAAAAGCTGGCAATTATATCCTCATTAATCGGAAATACTTTAGGATGCTCTGACAACTTCCTCTAACGTAACAGTGCACACATGCATTTTTTCCCTTTCTTCTTCTAGTTTCTTAAGCAGAACAATTTTAACAGGGGAATGCAATTCAGTGCCACCCCCAGCTGAATCCCCCATGAGCTTCCACATAAATCGGTAATTGCATGTAGTTCACTTTCACGTGAAACTTTTCCCCTCTCCAGCTTCAGACACAACCCCCAGACACAGCAAGCACAGGATGCATGCCTGTGACTGACACTCATGTCTTGTTACCATTTACAGCAGCTGCACAATTCAGAGGACACCAGAGTTTACTCTGCTGCAGAAGTGAAAGTGAATACATGACCGCAAGGCTTATTAAAACCAACACATAAATCACTCTAGTCGGTCTGAATATAATTGATAATTTATTGAAGTCTACCCATTAGAGCCCACTTTCAGAGGGCAGCATTGCTTAAACCTGTAATGTACCAATCCACCATGCAATTGAGGAACCCGATCTCAGCTGTTGCTACAGAAAAGGGCTGTCAGAGGGGAACACATAGTTGAGGACAATGTGCAAGAGACTTATTATTTGGGTAAAATTAGAGAAGCTAAATAAAGCTCTTCCCACTGAAGAGAATAGTTAAGCAACCAATTCAAATAGCGAGGATGCATGCCAGGAGCATTCCCTTTGTGTTATGCTGCAGTGTGTTTTCAACGATGCTCTAAAAATGTTCTCCTAACAATCAAGGAGACAAAGGTTCAAATTGGCAGTAATATGTGCAAGCAGTGAACAGATCATGCAGATACCTTCCCCTTTTGGACCTCCAATTGCTACTGTGAATGTTCAAATGCCTTTTCTGTGCTAGCAATGCTTGAGATGAACCCAAGCCAAAGCCTGGTCTGAGCCTACCAGCGTTCATGGGGTTTCAAATCCGGAACTTTGGCTCAAATCCATCTTTACACAATAGCACCAGCCTGCTAGAAAATTTGTTCCTCCACGTATAAGCACTGTGTGCTAGGGTTTATAGCCCGATTATCAAACACAGCCTGTTCTTTGTTAGTTTTTCAGTACTATTTTTTTGGTGGATCCAAAACTCAATAGACATCTACACCTAATTCTGTCATAAATGCTTTCTCTGCTGGATTTCCAGTTCCTAAGAATCCCCCAGATTGTAACTAGAAAGAAGGGCCTGATCCATGAGGGTATTCTTCTGAAAAAAACACCATGCAAGTTGCTTCGTAACTGTTTCAAAAACTATCATATGGTATCCAGATCCAGGACTGGAGTTTGCAGCAGGGAAATATCCCTCTTTGGCATCCCAAGGCTACTTCTACCTGCTTTCTTGGTGCAGAGGAGGTTTGTTTTGGCCTCACGCACACCAAAATACTGTTGGCAAAGCTCATGATACAACTTTCCATCTTCCTCCAGCTCATGAGTAGATCACCTGCTGTCCTGCACAGAATCTTGGAGTTGATAAGGAAACAGTCTGAACTAATAGAAGGAGTCTCATGTTGCCTTCAAAACAATAACCTTCAGCAACCCAGAAAACTTCATGCTGTAGAGGATAGTGTCTTGTCTTACAAAGAACAGCCGGATATTTCATAATTATTCTCTGCCACTGGATTGTCTACATATTTCTTTCCAGGCAAAATAAAATGAAGGTGAAACTAAGTTTGGTTTGGACAAGATAACAAAAGATGACTGTGTTCATCAAAAATACTCCACAGGCTACTCAGGGAAGAAAAACAGAATACAGGAATACTGCACAAAAAAATTCTTATGAAAACTAAAAACATCTTTATCTTACTGCAAAAACGGAAAAAGCAAGAGGGATGCAGGAAAACAAGAGGAAATAATGAAAATAAAATAGAAGTGATGGTCAAGGTACTGAAACTTCTGGATACAGATGCAAACGTAAGCTGACCCAAACTGAAATGTCAGAAAACAAAAGACATATTCTGTGTTGATGCTCCCTGCTCTTATGTGAAGCCTTCAGAACGTAGCAGCAGTGATATGTGCTCTCAACTACTAGCTGCCAGCCCATCACACAGAAGTAAACCCTGCAAATGAACTACTTGTCATTTATGATTTTCTAGGGAGGAAGCATAGAAAAGAGTTGATCATCTAGGAGACCCAGCATCCGAGTGGTCTCTGTTCCTGTACTTTGGTAACAGGAAAGATGTGAAGATGTGAAGGCAGCAGTGGTGGTTGGAAGGCTGGTTCTCCACAACAGCTCCAGCACGTACAAGATGTTGTCCACTTGTCCACTGCTTGGGACAAACAACCAAGTTCCAGAAAACTAACTCCTTTTTTTCCTTCCCCCCTTTACCCATTTGCACATATCCAGCAACTACTGCTGAAAATTCAGCTTTACACCAGCTGACAGAATCGTTCTTGAAAACAATAGATGCATTATGAATACATAAACTAAATACTGTCAATAAGCTTAGATAGCCTAAAATTCATCAATTTATTTTAAATTACTCTTAATAAACTCAAGCCAGAGCAAAGCCATTATTTTGCATTAAATCAACAATTAAAAGGAAAAAAGACAATTTAAAAATGGATACCATTATACTAATAAGGGATGCAGTTAGGTCTCATGCTTAATGTATCTCAGCAACTGTTTTAAGCTTTATTAAGTTTAATAAATAAGATTCCACCCTGTGGATCCCAATATAAAAAAAATTACAGACGATCTACAAATATGCTAAGAATCAAAATAGAAATACAAACACAATATGGGTGTTCTCCCTCCAGGAAATCATGTTCATAAAAACCAGAGGCCACTCGCAATATAAAAATGAAACAGCATTCACTCAGATTGAGAAGAAACTGCCACAGCCTGGAAATATGCTGCTGGCCTTCCAAAAAGAGAGCATTCCTTTAGCATCTCAACGCCAAAATAGGAACTACATGGAGTGAACACAATCCTAGTAAAACCGTACCCATGAAAAATGCCTCTTTGGCCCCTCATTGAAAGGGGAGCACAAGCACGAGCAAGAAGAATAGCCTAAATATTTCAAAAATAGGTGGACTTATGACCATCAAAACTTCATATTACAAACCAGGGACAGAATTACCTGACTGACACCAGTTACAGTGTGCACCCAAAAGCCAACACTGATTTTACAGCATTGTTCTCACTCCCATCAGAGGCTGCAGTGCAGATCTCACAGGCAGTGCCTGCTAATCTGTTGTTTATTTTAACACCACTACTTCGTAATGGTCTTTTAAACCTACGACAAAAACACCAATTCTTAATAGCACTTAAAATACACGAAGAGGTCACAAGGAACACACAGTTCTTGAAATAAAGCTCCTGATGAGGTTGTTTTTACAAAACACATTTGCTACCTCGTGATGCTTAACTCATTCACCAAATCGCCCTGCCACAAGCAACTCCAGTGTGCCAGCACTGGCGTTCCTTAACACACTCACTTTCTCCTGAATCAGACGCAGCACCGCCACGTAGGACAGCTGCCAGGACCTGGAATGATGCGGAACAGATGGGTTCCTACCAGACGGGAGGCTCTTCTCTTTCACATTTCAGATTTATGTGAAGTATTGGAGCTGCATTAAGAGTGTACACATAGTTTTAATTCACGCATGGAAAGTGGTTGAGGGTGGTGCTGGGGGCTGTTTTCCAGGCTGTCTCCACTCCGGGTGCAAGAGCCCTTGGATTCTGCATGGAAGACATTACAACCCCATGCACACCTCCCACCCTTGGTTCCCAGCTGGTTTGACTGCAGAGATGATGTGACTTTCCCACCAGAGACTTCACCCTACCTCCCAGGCTGTATAGCAATACACCATTTATACCTCTCTGCTGCTTCTGTATAGGATTTCATGCCCTGGTCCAACCCCTCCTGGGATCTTCAGGCATCCAAGAGGCTCAGTACAAAACACCTTTAATCCTCAGGCTTTACCAAAAAGGACAGTGACAGCAGCAGGCAGAGGTGGGCAAAGGAAATACATGCTGCTTCCAGTGTCTCCCCATGTCCCCTGTGGGACTGGGAGGGTTGGAGGTGGCACCTGGGTGGAACAGGGCATAGCAGGGCCAGGAGAATGGGGCAAGGCTCTGCTGGATGACAACAGGAAAAGCCAAATGGGGCACAAATGCCACTGACACAGCTGTGCTTCCAGCATTCAGTAATTCTCAGGTATGCAGAAAAGGTGAGTGTGGAGTCTCGTAGCTGGGGACCTAGAGGAACAAGTCGTAGCTCTTTCCTGCCTTTGTCCCACTTGCCATTTTACAAGGAAAATTGGGAATGTTGACAGATCGCATGTAGGCAAGTCTCCTTCCAGAATCGAGATGGGATGTTGCCTGACTGTTCAACAGCATGGTGTGGTGCAGAGTAACCACGCCATGCAGAATAATCCCAGACATCCAGAAGAATGAAGTCATAGGGATGATGATATGCCAACAACCCTTGAGAATATCACACAAATGTTAAATCAGTCAGCCTTCCACAGCCCGGAACAAAATCAGGGACCACAAAGGGCTTCCCAGCTGTAATTATTCTGCACTCATATCAACAAAGATGATCACAGGACAATATGGATAAAATGCAGTCGCTCTTGCTCTGAAGATTAGTGCCTTCCACACAAATGTTATG
Source organism: Oxyura jamaicensis (assembly GCF_011077185.1). Lineage (NCBI taxonomy): Eukaryota > Metazoa > Chordata > Aves > Anseriformes > Anatidae > Oxyura > Oxyura jamaicensis. The sequence goes on from NC_048902.1 coordinate 13,144,430, forward strand.
AAACTGCTTTAGCTCTCACAGGTATAAGGCTTCTCTGCTCTTGTGTACTTGTTTTATCACATAGCAATAAGCAGCACTGTATCCCACATTACAAAGCATCACTAATATATCAATAAGCAAATACATCAGTATACAGAACAAATAACTAGCTGCAAGCATGTACTTCTTGTTAGCAGACGTTAAAGTAACATTCAAAGGAGATCCATACCCTTATTCCTATTTCAGAGATGAAAAAACTGAAGCAAAAGAGAATATTTTCACTTGGTCAACCAGAAGCAGGAGGTGCCGTTAGGATCAGGGCCCAAGTTCACAAAAGTAATACAAGTTATCAAGACACTGCAGATGTAGACAGTAATTCTCAGTAACATAATCTACAGTGATTTTCAGAAAGTCCACAAATTCTCATGACAACTTTGTGCTTATGGGGACATCATCAGCTTATATGTGAAATGTACGGCTACATTTCCATAAAAAGACTAAAGACTGGGTGGCTGATTTATCTGTCTTTAAATCCAGTGATAGCCTCTTGGTGTACCAGTATAAAACCTGAAATGAACTAGCCTAAATGAGGAAAATAAATTTCACTTAAATTGAATACCCCATGTTCATGATGCTACTTAAAACCACAAAACGCTTTCTATTGCTCATTTTTCCCTTTGCACTCATGAAAAAATTCCTGAACTACCTATCCCTTAATGATGGATAATGTTCCATTTATAAATATAAGCCATCAAAGCTCATTTTTCTTACTGGTCTACCTCCTCAGGGGGACTATTTGACCCTCTCCAACGATATTAAGGTTTACATCATCTAATTGTAAAAGGCGTTGTATAAGCATTAGAGTCAAGTTATGACATTCTTGTAATAGAATGAAGAGCCGATCCAATCAACAGCAAAGTATTTTTTTTCAAAAGAGACGAAGTAATGCAATTGAAATGTAGCTATTTTTAAAATCTGTCTGTCCCCTGCTTACCAACTGGAGACACTAACCAGCAAAGGGGGAATTGAAAAGCCTTCTCCCCATCCCCCCTTGTTTTTTAATAAGAACCCCGTCACATTACACAGCTGTTTGCCTAATGCAGCTTGTTCTTATAAAAGCTCATGAGGCCAAAAGGTCTCTGCTGTGACTGCCTTCATGTTTGACTAGCCAGACTGCATCACGTAATTCTCCACAGTGTTGGGCCAATATGCATCCTTTTAATTAAATTAAAAATGAAACTATGTGGACTTTTGAAACACGCTGTTGAATTAACTTTAAGGGACTATCGGAATGGATAGTATTACAGATCACAAGCAATTTTCTGTGCTGATGGACCTGGAAAAAATGGACCAAAAAATCCTAAGCAAATAATTCAAAGCATACCATGAAAGTTAAGTGATAATGTTAAAAAAAATAAAAAATAAAAATAATAATAATAATAAAAAAAGGACTAAAAGTAGTTTGGAACACTCAACAGGTTATCTTATGTATGGGAAATATTCACCATGCTAAATAAAGTAGTTTCTGCAAGGTCATACACCTGAGCCCTCCCTATACAAAAATACAACAGCACTCTCTCTCTATTTCCAGTTCCCCACCTGTAAAATTGGATGATGATCCTCTCTTTTTCCATCTTTGCATTGACCATTTAAACTTGTACAGCAGCTTTATGGTACTAAAATGCTGCGTAAGGCCTGACACAGACACATTCTGATCTCCACAGGTAATTCTAAATCAATAAATACCACTGAGTTCATGTCTCCATGAGCTGGGCACAGCTGTGGCAGAAATTCTGTAACAACTATCAGATGTACTTGAAGGATCAGAAGAAAATTATCACACTAAGGCCTGCCAAAGACCCAAGATACAAAACTCCTCAAAGACAAAGCAGCCTTTCTACAGCTAGAAAAATGATCTAAAACCACAGAAAACAGTTACTCCAAAGTACCATTAACAGAAACTCCCACCACAGGACAGCCATCCAAACTAACTCTGAAATGTAATTTATTCTTTTACCATTCACAGCTGCATAATAAATACATAAAGCTTGTAAGTAGCTTTTAAATTAAACTATTTGTTCCACTTGAATGCTCAGCAGGAAGCTTTACTGAAAAACACTTTTGCCAAAAAAGCTTCAAATTCTTGCATTCTGAATTATTTGTATTTCATTATCAAACTCAAATAACTGGAATATATGTCTTATTAGTAAATATTAGTATCATCTGGTTCTGAAATTAGGCTGTGGCCTCTTCCACAAGCCAGTCATACACAATGGAATAGCCCATTAGAGAAAATAAGTAATGAATGCTGGATGACTTTGTGAGATATTTTGCTGGGGACAGAACTAAATTTAAACAAAAGAAGGGTAGAAAGAAAAGGGTAGAAAGAAAGCAAGAAGAAAACAAAACACTCAGGGAAGTTGTCTGGTTGCTTTCCTAAGCTACTCCTCTACTCCTTTAGTTCAATGAAGATATGGTATATTTTGCAAAACATTGTAACAGGTTTTAATTCTCTTTTTGAAGACTCAATACATTTATGAATTATGTGCAGAAGTCTCCACACTATGAAAACAGAAAGAATAATATTCTTGGTTACTTAAGTTCAGATCTAAGGCACTACACTAAAACAGATCAAGTGTCCAAAGGAGGGCTATGAAGATGGTGAAGGGCCTAGAGGGGAAGACATAATGAGCGACTGGGGTCCCTTGGTTTGTTTGGCCCAGAGCAGAGCAGGCTGAGGGGAGGCCTCATGGCGGCCTGCAGCTCCCTCACGAGGAGCAAGCGCTGCAAGCGAGCAAGCGCTGAGCTCTGCTCTCTGGGGACAGTGACAGGACCCGAGGGATGGCATGGAGCTGGTATAGGGGAATGTTAGGCTGGGTGTTAGGAAAAGGTTCTTCACCAAGAGGGCTGTCAGGCACTGGAACAGGCTCCCCAGGGCAGTGATCACAGCACCGAGCCCACCAGAGTTCAAGAAGTGTTTGGGCAATGCTCTCAGACACACTTGGATTTATACTGGATCAATGCAGACCCAGGAGTTGTGCTGAGTGGTCCTTGTGCGTCCCTTCCAACTCAGGATATTCTATGATTCTGTAATCACATCACAGAAAACTGGTGATAGGCCACATTACAATGCTAGTAGTGTCCTGACATATGGGAAGCATTTCCCTCCACATGGCTCTGTGCAGGGCAGGGCAGGTGGGTGCCATAGTCCCAGCAACCTGGCAGGGAAGAGAAAAATAATGTGGAAGTGAAGCCTCTGCTGTCCCTCTACTATGAGATAGAAGAGCTTGAGCTAAGGAGGAAAAGATGCCAGCAGCACGCATTAAGCCAGTTATTTCCCACTTGAAGAAAGCAGATGCTTGGGGTCGAGGACTATCACTCCAAGGCATTGCTCCTCCAACCCCTACAACTCATCACACAACAGTAAAATATTGTATTGTATTGTATTAACTTAATTGAGACAGCACAGCAGTCTAATGTGACTGAAGGAAAAGCTGGGTCCCCACAAGGCAGATGTTAAAGCTAATACTGCACCCTCCCAGCATCTGTGGAGTTTCCATTGATCCATCCGAGATTTACAGTGGGCTGCAAGCAGGGCCGGTGCCAAAAGGCTCCAAGAGGCACACTTGGACTGCTTTATTGGCAACGTGCTAACCAAAGAAGTTGACCATTTTTGTAAGGTATTTGTGAAACACCAATCTTTTGCAAAAGGGGAAAAATTGCTAACTCCATATATTTCATCCTGTATGAACACAGTATAACAAAACAGAGAAGGTTGAATAAATATTGAACATTAAAACAACAACAGAAAAAAAAATCCAGCAACTGAAAATGATCCAGTCAAACATCTGTGATAACAGACCTAAGTACATGGCACTTTCCAAGTGAGAAACTCACGATGAAGACTAAAGAGAAATAACAACCACAAAACCCACTTGCAGATACATGCCCAAGCACCTGAAAATCCACCCTAAAAGCATCCCCTAATGCTATTCAGGTGTAGTAAGTCTGTCTTAAGAGTAATAGGCTAAAGCTGCTTCCTTATTTTTATAAAAACATGTACTAACCTCTTTAAACAACCACTATAATTAGTAAAGTCACGTTAAAAGTTGAATTTATTATCACTAGTTTTCCTTCCAGTACTATCCACCCATACCAAGTGCCTTAGCAGCAGGGAGGCCACTGGATCTGTGTGTTTGTGTAGGAGTTGCTTTATGAACTGTTTTATGCACAGCTGACTTCTCCCAGCATTTGGGATTTTTTTTCCCCCCAGAAACAACCCTTGAGACTAAAGCAAAACAAAATTCTCTTGGAATAAATTAGAGATTAAATGTACCATACATTTAAAATATGATCATTTGAAAGTACCTATTTTTTGAGAGGAAACTATGATCTTCTATTTCTGTGATATTGTTCAGTGTGTCAAAAGGCAGAAATAACCTTCCAACTCCCCTTCCTTGCGTGAACAACACAAAAAGCTAAATTCCATGCTCCTCTTTGCCCCTGTAAGACCATGCAACCACATTCACTGCTCACACAGTCACAAATGAATGAAGGATTTGTTCCATCCACTTCAACTGAAAAACAGGGTGATTCACTTCTAAAGGAAACCTCAAGTCCCATACATGTAATTTAATGCACAGAACGTTTAAAACTTTCCTTGTCTTCCTTCTGGATCTCAGTACATTCACAGATTCAGACAAACCTCATTCACCCACCAAGCTTTTTATTTTGTCAGATAGAGTTGGCAAACCACAGTATATCAAATCAAACATCAACAGAAGAGAAGTGGGAAACACAGAGGCTTTGGGCATCACTTCTAAGCACATTAGTGGGAGATCCAAGATGTACGTGCCATACCAGCACAGCTTTCTTGTTTCATGCTCCTAAGCATCAACTGTACTAATTCATTTCCTTGCAAACAGAATGGGGTTGGGGGAAGCAGAACACTCATTTCCTTCATCTGACATGTAAAAACAAGTTGAACAGACTAAAGCAGAAAAACACTAATTCCTTTGCATGGCATTGCCCAAGTTCAAACGCCATCTCTGGCTGCTACTGTGACCTTCTTGCTACCAGAACAAACACTCCACAGAGATGTGGGCAGATTTTTGTTCTTTGGAACAATGGCACAGAAATGGGCTGGCAGGTATGGAAAGCCTTACATCTGAAACATCCTCTTCATTCTCCGCAATGCCAATGGGACCACATAACTTTGCTGAAAAACAGGTAACACGTGGTGATTCGGCATTTGTCAGAAATGAGCTGAATATTTTCCAGGATTTAAATATGAGAAGATGTCTTGCCTGAATTAGCTTTTTCCCCCATAAAAGCAGACTGAATCATGAAAGTTCCCAGTTTACATGAACCACTCGTATATTCTACACAAGATCGTGAACTCACATCTTGAAAAAGCACGGACAAACTCAATGCTTCTGTTTTCAAAAATTTCTGTTCCCTTCCCCTGCAGGTGCAATAATCCTGGCACAGCTGTCCCAGGCTTCCACCCTTCCATGGAATAAAGCGGGGTGGGTGTGGGTGGGTGGAAAATCCCATAAAATATTAAGAGTCAAGGTTCAGAAAGTTCTGCAGAGACTTAGAAGACTTCAGGACATCTCATATCATGTATATGGAAACTTAATCTCCTCCTCTTCCACACCTGCCTGCTGGTACTGTATGTTGTTTACTGGATGATTGCTTCTCTTCATCCAAGTGGTTGTTAAGTTTCATGGGCATTCAATGAAAACGCTGGATGATGAACCGCTGTTTTACCCCAGAATAAAAGACACATGTAGCTATTAATTCTCTCTATAAACATAAAAATAATACAACTTGTTCCCTACCTGTCCAGAGGCTAATGGTCTTACTAGGTCAGTCATCCTGTGCTAAGATGTTAAAATCTGATGTATTGCGATCTGGTTTTAATTCTCTGTACTCTGACTTCCTAAGCTGCTGGGCTGGGCACGTTTCAGAGGCAGATGGTTGTTTAGAGTTCACGCACTTAAAAGAGTTCACAGAAGTAAGAAGAAAAAGAAATAAAATGTTGCCAGTTGAAACAGCCCTCTGCATGCACAGTACCTTTCTGATGCATAAAACTCTGATAAATATGCTCTTCAAAACCAAAGGCCAAGGAATAAATGCTGAAACAAGCTTTACTACCACTCTACATTTTGTCAGCTGTCTCGGCAAGGACATACCTATATGAACAAAAGAGAATTTTTCTTTTTGAAGGAATTTGAACAGCTCTGGGTAGAAAAACATCCATCTTCGGCAAGTATCTTAATCACCACAAAACACAGAACAAAGATTCTGTCAGAAGACATTTCTGAACATATTTTTTGGTATAAAAATTCAGGCACCGATAACTCTAATAGATTATTTTTTTTTTAATTATTAATAGGCTGACCCAATTTTCAAATAGATTAGGAGAAGCTCCCTGGTTTGCTAATATATTGCAGAAGGCATCCCATTAATTAAATGTTTTGATAATACATTACTTTTTCATTAATCATGAATTTTACTGCTACTGATGATGATGACATTAAAGCATAATGGCAGTTGATTTGTCAGAGCTGAGTTTCTGGGCATGCCTCAAGTCAGTCTTTGAATCTCTTCAGAGAATTTTGCACATGAAGCCAAGGATGAATTTCATCCAATTCTTTTTCGTATCAGTTGGATCCTCTCCTGAAACGTTAATTCAAGTTGGAGTTCAAAACGCTGACCATGCGTAAGAGTCACATTAGCACTCACGGGCTGGCAGTGTGTGTGAAAAGAAGCGCCTTTCTTCTAAGAAAGATCATGCAGAAATCAGAGTTGAAGAATTGACGTGGAGGTATAAGACAGCTCACAGCACAAAAATCTTGTGCTGAATTTCAAGAAGAGCATCTGTTGCAAAGGGAAGTTATTCCTAATCTTGTCTCTCACACGGTTATTTACTGTTTGTTGAGCACTTCCCATCTGTTCAGTACTATGGAAAGCTTCACTTTGCTTCTCCACTGGTCTCTGACATTGCCCTCCTTTGAATTTAACACTGTTTTTCTCATTTCTACAGACAATTTGACTCTATCTACAGCATCTAGATTTTGTGGCTGTGTGTACAAACTGCGCTTGGTAACAGCGAGTTTTGCAGCTGGACAGAAAACTACATATGATGAAACCATCACCACCAGACAACACATTACTTGAAGGTTCTGAGAGACAGGTTCCCCAATCCAAACCTCTGTTCAACTAATATGGAGTGGTATTTTCACAGTACTCATGAACCACTGGAAATTGCAGCACAATGGTCTTTTCTTCTAAAAAGGTACCTATCAGCTTAACTTCTTTTGTGGTCAGTCACCTTTTCCATCATAGAGTTCTACTTTTTTTGTACTTATAAAATATGGCAATAAAATATTGTGCCAAGACTAAACTTGGCATACAAGTCCTGTCCAGAAGTAACCTCAATTAATCTTTTTCAGCTAGCAACTAAATTGACTTAGTCATTTTAAAATCACTTGAAAATGAAAGCTTTGGAGGTTCTGGTTTACATCACTTCCTTCTAGTCACAGGACCACGATTTCTGCATCCTTCAGCTACTCAGCTAAAATGGTTTTCAAAGACTTCTTCTGAACATGAGGGTCTCAAGCAGGCTTTGTGCATGGATGGGACTCTGTATGCTGTTCCTCATCTCACCTTAGCTATAAGGAAGACGTTATATATGGATTACAATGTGCTGTGCTGCCGGGAGCTCCCGGGAGCTCCAAGCTGTATATCATAAACTTCAGTGATTTCTATTAGCACCACAGGAGATGCTGGCTGCAGGAACAGAAACCTAGCAGCTTTGAAAAGGTCTATCTCTGTATATATCACGAAGTCATTTGCAGTATTCCCAGACAACCATACAGTTACCTGTTTTCCTCATTCTTCATTTCCTCATTCCTCATTCTCATTCTTCATTTCCTCTCATCATGAACTGCTTATGGAGAATTAGATTAGCAGAAATCAATCTGCCAGGTGTTTTGCAACATTGTATTTTAACAGTAGGACAATCTACCTACAATGCTTCCTCAGTCAGTCTGGGGGAAGTAAACATAGTGGAGGTATTCTTCAAAAGCTGTTTTTCTTTGCACTTAACTCTTTCTAAATTCTATCTATCTTCTGGGCCATCAGAGATTTTTTGTCTGTAGCCGTTTAGAAGCTCTCTCTTGCATTAGGATTCCACTCCTGTGCGTTATTCAACCACTTCACAACATCCAACCCCGAACCTGCATCTGAACCCCAACATCCATCAAGTTTCATCAGTGCATCCTACGAACAAAGAGGTCTTTGCAAATGGATCCGACCGTGGGATCTGATCTTACACATATTTAAAGTGATTTGTTTTTCCCATCTGCAGATTTCCAAGAACAAAAAGGGAAAATACATTATTACTCTGAGTATCTGACCCATTCTAATTAATCATGCCCATGACACACACAAACCCTTCTTGGGAGCACCATTTGTTGCTATCAAGTCTCAGCTGCTGTCTTTTCTAGATCATTTCAAACCATACATACAGTTCAGCTTTCCTGTTGCTGCAATGTGTTTGCAATTAATGTACAATAAACAAGCAGACAATTGTTCCATTTCCAGGGAAAAATAAAATCTCCAAGGGTATAAAATGAAATAGAAACTATCCATCCTTCCCCATATCCTGAGAGTTAAAAATAGAGCAAGCAATTAACTCTTCAAACAAATCATATTTTTTAGGCCACAGTTAAAAAGCCACTTCAGCTTGGCATATGCCTTTATTGCTCCTGAAGTCCTGTCCTCTCCTTATCCATAACTATTCCCTGCTTCTCCTTTGCACTAGCACAGAGTTCAAGTAGCCCTATGATAAGGTGGGTGAAAGAGCTATTTCTATTAAAACCAAGGGCTTTTTTTTTGCTTAGGTTAGCTCTCGGCTAGGCCAGCCCCCTTGATGTGACTCACACTGTAGTACCACATAAATGCCAAAGTAATAGAGGGTGAAACGAGGTGAGGATTGCATAAGCTGGTATGACTGCCAAAGAAACGCTCATGCAACCACAGTCCTAGTCTTATTCCTGGGGGCAGAAATGTGAGAGGGAGACTGCTTTCTCCACCAGCTCATTCTGTCACTTCTCTCTGGCAATGGTAGCCTCACAAGTTCTTGGGGTCTGAAACATCTCTGTATGACAGGATTGCTGAGAGGTGCTGGGGAAAAAAACAACACAGCAATGCAGCGATAACGATCAGCGTTAATAACAAACACACACAGAGGATACTGCTCCGATCCAGTGCAAAGCAAGTGAAGGTTCTTTGTCAAGATGCTGTCATTGTTTCCTCAGGTCAAGGGCTGAAGGAGGAGGCTACAGGGCTGAGAAAACAGACCCAGAGCAGGTGAGGCAGAGAGCAAAATTAAGAATTGTAAGATTCATTACTCTTTCACCAGAAATCCCTTCTTTCTAAGTAACCCCAGTGCTCAACAGCCGGATGCTGCTGAACGATGGGGGTTTTTCTGCTGTTCAGGGTGAACTTCGAGTAAGAAAAGAAAAAAAATCAAATGCACAGCTGGCTGGCTTGTACTTCGCTGCTCCTTCAAGCTCTGCATTGGCCTTTGTTTTGCACGAAATGTAACTTTCGAAATCCTAGAGAGACTTGAGGCTGCCCAAATGGTTAGGTAAACACTGACTTAAAAGAACTGCATTTGCCTACTTGACTTTTTTTTTTTTTTAATGTCACTATGGCACTCACTATTTCTGTTCACCACAAGTTACTGCTACCTGTTACAATGCTACTACTCTGAATATAGCTTGTGTTACAGGAAGGAAGTGGAATTGGTTGCACAGACCCACAAGTGATGCTCCTCAAGTCCGACTGCATGCTGCTTATAAGCAATGTGATGCTTAGCTGACAGTCCTTAAAGAGGACTGCTTCTCTTATTTAATGGTACTTGGCAGGGTCAAGGAAATACAAGTTTAATACAACAAATTGAAACAGCTTTTAGTTTTATTTGTATGCTCCACAGACAGACAAAAGTACTGTTAATCTAAAAAAATAAAAAATGTACTTCATCAGTTGCATCTTTAAAACAAAACTACTCAAAGAGCAAGATTATATGATGATGTAAACTGGTTCATGCTATTTTATTAAAAAGCTAGAAAAATTCAGTAGGCACCTCAAAAACTTGTTCTTTCTATTATGATCTTACAGGACATGAGATACATACAACTGTATGTCTATGCTTGATTCAGAAGCAGACTTGTTATTGTGTTTATGGCTTGTGAGATGTGTAGGGAGCCAAAAAATTGCACTGTACAAGTAACCACAACAGGTTTGCAAATGAAAACTTGCACAAGGTATCCTATATAGTTAGGACCAATTGTGCACTGTCATTTGCACTTGCTTGAAATGGCTGTAATTACACACAGTCTCCAGTTCCTAAAAAGCATCTTTCTACATCCAGCCTATCTGCACACCTTAAAGTGTGTGGTTCAGCACCCTGGCTCTAAACAGGCTGCTGTTTGCCTCACACCAGGAAAACTTTCAGCTGCCCATGTACAACAGTTTTAAGAGCCTTCTATAGCGATCTGACAACTCTAAAAGACTCAGACAGGAAAAAAGATTTAGCCCTACAAATGCTATTATTTGATCTTCTCTTTCCACTTGCTAAAGATGGATGAAGTGTAAAAGGAAAGCATATAGTTAAAGCTGAAAGAAATACAGTTGGACTTCCGGAAGTGCTCTGTATTTGTCTAGTTGTGCTCCAGTTTGAGCATGTTAAGCCCAAATGAGCACTTTAGAAAGTCTAAGTGTGACCATTCGTTGGGGTTCTGGAGTAATCGCTTCTTAGAGGAAGATGGTACGTGCATTAAAATGTATTGCATACTATATAATAAAAAACAGTCATTGTGCTCTTTTGCAAATCTCACACATACATTTTAAAGTGGTATGAAACTCAGCTGTTTTGCTCTGCACAGGTTCCCCTAAATGTTCACTTGGGTTTGATCCATCTGGAGTTTTTTACCACAGAATCTTGCTTTGAGTTTCCAATATGAATACGGGAAAGCTCTGCCAAAACCACATCACATTCAAACCACAGGAAACCATGAAATTGGCACTGTTTTGACATGGAAGCTGTAAACAGTGTGCAGGTTCACTCTAAACTGGATCACTGTCCTTTGAGTTATGAAACACAACAAAACTACAGCAAGCCAGGTCAGAATTCTGCATTATTAAAGCAAGGAGAAATTATATGACTTTTGCCTCGATCAGGATTTTGTTAGAAATAATTTTCCTTTTTTTTTTTTTTTTCCTTTAGCTCTAAATGTATTACATGGAAGAATAAAATGAGAATCTGGGTTTCCCCCTTTCCAATTCTGAGTTAAAATTTAGCTATTTAGGATTTAGCTATTTCTCATAGCTCTGATACACAGATTCTATTAAAGACATGACAGTTTCCTATTGGCAAGTCTTGAGCATGAGAAATTGTAAAAGCCAGAGTTATACTGTGAATATTATTTAGTTTTGTGTGTCAAATGATACACAGTCAGCTGTAGCTAACTTACCACATTGCTACAGGAGCAAGCCTCTTGTTTAAAATCCACACTAGATTTTCAGCTGCCAAACTCAAGATTTTTTTTTTCCAGGATTCCCGTTAACAAACCACAAGGAACTTTTATGAAAATGAAAAAGTCTGAAGTATGATTTTTGCCTTCAAAATAAACACTGCCATAAAGCAACACATTTGTAAAGAAGTCACAAGTTCATTGAGGATGAAAGGAAAACAATCCAGATTTCCAGACTGTGCCTGAAAACAATTCAGCTTCCAAACCTACCCAAGCAAGAAGTCTGAAAGGTAGAGCTACATGAAGGTGGTTTGACTGAAGTCGAATAAATAGGAAACAAAATGTAGTGATGCGAAAGTCGACTTAAATTACTGCAGTGCCTGCAAGAAAAAAAGCACCCTAATCTTGCAGAACTCAATTTTTGCCAGATTTGTAACAACAGGCATTTGAATGTCAAAACACTCTGCAGGGATCCATAGTGCAAAGAACCATACATCAGATATATCTGACCTGTCATAGAGTTTTCGGATGTACACAGCTGCTCCCGTAGCTTTTCCACATCATCTGGGTGAACCTGCTCATACAAAGTGCTGCCAAACCATTCGGACTGAGGCTGGTTCAGCACAGGAGTCACAGAATCGGATACGTAGATGACTCTCCCGGTCTCAGCTGCAACTACAAACAGGAACCCATCTGCAGCCTCCAGGATAAGATGTTTCAGTTCCTTTCAAAGAAAGGATTTGATTAGAAGACCAGCAAGAAAATGGAATTATATAACACATTCATCACTGCCAAAGAATGCTTTCTTTTGACTTTTGTAGATGAACACAACTTTAGGAGAAATTTTTATTGCAATATTGAAATTTTTATTGTAATATTGAAAAAACAACACATCCAAATTAGCAGCAGAATATAAATTGCTGGCCTTAGTAACAAACAATATTGTTTTCCTTTATTGCCTTTTATCTGGTGATCTCAATGCACTTCAAGAAAATAAAGTAAAACTCACTGCCTGGTGCATGATAGATATCTAATATTTTTTTATAAAGTTATTTAGGTACAAACAGAGGAAATTAAGGGCTAGAACTCACATGGCAGACCCATCCCTTAATTAAATGTCCTGGATAATTTAAATGGAAAGAAAACAAAAAGACTTTTTGTTTGTTTGTTTTCTTTTTTTTCTCCCCCTCAGGAGGAGTTCTGTTTGTAAATTAAACAGTCGGTGGATAAAAGACAGAAACTGGAAAGGGGCAAGGACAGGAATCCTCAGCCTCCTCTCCTATTAGGATGCCCAAGCCATCACACAAAAAACTTACACCATTTCTTGCTTTCCTTTTCCAACCTGTGAACACAAAGCTTCTGAGACCCAGGAAGACTGCAACACCCTTGCCCTTTGCCTTTCTTTATGTGGTCTCCTGCTCATTGTCTTGAGCACTTCTACTCTGAGATACCCACACATCTGCCTGAGACAGCACCCAGAGCCTCCACTCCACCTTGGGATCAGAAGTTGGGGGCCACAGACCTTTAAATCAAGGCAGTTCTGTCCCTCACTTTCAGACATTTGGTGTAGACACCCAATATCTTGAATTACATATGCAAATGGTTCTTTGCATGCATCACACGGAAACACTGCCTTTGGTTAACAGAGCTTGAAAACTTCTGATGTGAAAAGATGGCAACTGTCTCCCCAGTTCAAGCGAAACAAGCTTGCACAGCCCTTGCCTGGCGGCTTCAGCAAGTATCAGGGCTTGCTAGGATACAGCAGTGAGTTACTGCATCTGAAACTCAGGGAGCTTCCTGAGCCCCATTTCAGGTTAGATAGCACAGCATGGCTGGTGTGAAAGTGGCAGACACTACCTGATAAGGTGAGGATCAAAATCTGATTAATTCTACTAAAGCCCAAAAGAAATGGATAACACATCTGGAGAAACACTTAACAGACTGAAGATTTCTGCTGGCTTCAACTTCTTTACTGTAGAGAAAGCACATCAATTCTGAACCCCTTAGTAAATTAAAAACAACAACAACAACAAAAAAACCCTCACTGCAAGCTGGCTGGCTGCACTATACAGAGGATAAGGAATATATAATTAACTTCTTTGAATATATAATTAACAAAAGATAAGCTCTGTCATCCTGCAAAGTTCAAAAGCCAAGTTGCAAGGACAAGTGAGCAAGATGCCCTAGCAAAAGCCAATCGAATGGCAGTCCCTCTAGAAGCACACTTCAGGAAAGCCAGAATAAGTAGAGATGGGAACACTCAGAGGTCAGCAACAGCTGCTGTTTCTCTAACAGAAAGAAGTAGTACCTCTAGCCATAACTTACATGTGTAAGTACTTAAATTGTTCAGACCACAAAAATGCACATTACACCCACTGGACTCCAAAAACAATGAAGGTGCTAGGAATTTCCAGTGCACTCTGTTAAGCACAGGTTTTCTTTGAAAACTGGGTGCATGTTGCCTCCTCCTCCATCAAAAATGTAACCTCAGCTGTTTACAGATGGGATTCATCTCAGCCCAGTTCAGCTGCCTAGAACTTATGCATCGAAACTAAATGATTTTTTAAATCTTTCTTTAAACTAAGGATGGAGAGGCAGATTTTGGCAGATTCCTTTCTATCTTTCTTAGAGAATCTGTGTTAGGATAGGAGTAACCCAGTCCTAGAGATGAATAGTCATCTCCAATGACAATGGACAGCCTGTGATTTGCTTTTCAGAAGGACAGACCTCATTGTGAAGTACCCTGTGTTGTGAAAATGGACAAGAATGTCCATTCTGCAGCTTCAGAGCAAGGGATCTGTCATATGGTTACAATAAAGTCCAAAAAGCCACAAGAAACCTGTGTTCATCTATGTCTTGGATATTTAGCTTGTACCAGTTACTATTCAACAGCGAAGGGTTAAACTGAGACCATACTCCTCTCAGCACTTCCTCACACCACTGAAGACCACAAACCAAAGAAAACAGATATTGGTGGAAAAAAAAAATCTACCTGTTCTGTAAGAAATGAAGGCTTGTAAGCACCATCGGTAGATTTATTTCCAGTGCCCCTCATTGATTTCATGTGTGAAACTGCCATCCGAAGAATCGTCAGCTTGTCAGGTTTACGAGCCAACGCACTACAAGTGGGCACCATATCAGACAGTTCGGTGATGTACTGTGTCATCTTATTTCTTCGGCGCCTCTCAATTTCACTGTGATTCTCCCTGATTGTTTAGAGAAACACCAAACCAACAGAAAAGCAGACAGGATCAGTGTAAGAATTTCAATCAGAGGTAATAAATCATAATACTTCACACTTGTTTTGCAGCTTTCCCTCCAGCAGAGCAAAGTACTTTACAAAGCTAAGCACTATTATCTCTCAGTTTATAGACAGAAAATCCAGGCCACAGAAGGATAAATGTGAAAAGAACCCATATTTCTAGCCTATTTGTTTCTGGCCTTAATCTCTTAAGCAGTTTAGTATCCTTTGTTGAAGGACTAATAATGGAAGTAGAAAAATATAAGGTACTGACACCTGTCAACTCCTGCCAGATTTGCTACAGATGCCATGCATCTCACAGCTTCCCGTCCTTGCTCAAGGTGTTGGCTCTGCTTGCAAGAGGCCTCCTTCAGAGGAAAGCTCTTGCTAACAACCGGATCATGTCAGGAGTAAGAGTCAGTTCTGACTGACAGTTTAAAAAACAAAACAACAAAAAAAAAACACCCACAACCACCCACTTAAGGACAACAGAGGTCTCCAGTCCTGTAATGCTTTGTGGAAAGTCCCACATCCCAGTACAAATCCACAGGCCTGCAGGGAGACGCTACAGGCCTACAGGATCAGACAGGACTGGGACCATATATGGTGTAAGAGTACATACCAAAAAAAAAAAGTAAATAAATAAAATGAATACAAAAGACAGCAAGTAAACATCTGGCTTGTCAGACAAGATCAGGATTTATGTACAAGAACAATTTAACACAGCAGGGAAGTAACAATGACAGTACTTGATGCTGCCCCGCTTCAGGCTGAGCTCCAGTGTTCTCATCTTTTATAGAAAACATATGACTGAGCTGCTGAGCCAAATCTGAGAATTCTCAAAATTGACAGTCACTGAAGTCTGCCAGAGCTGAAGATCTGGGAGTTCAGTTCTCCCTTACTGTAAATCACCACTGCTTGGTCGCTATCAAGGAATTTCACCAATAAATACAGAACCAAGAGACAGTCCAAAGGGACCTAGAATACTTCTCTGCCTAGTATGTATATTTCAGATACTGTACCTGTCAGGTGGCAGCTAAATACAAGTACACAACAGGTATGTGATGCTTCAGATGTCAAAGCAGCATCTTCCACTGATTTCAGTGAGCTGTGAATGGCATTTTCTTGTAGGATCTCTGGCTGATCCAACAAGATGTGAAAGGTGATCACATGGAGAGTCCACCAGCATTGGTCAGTACAGAAACACAAATTTAAAAGAAACTGCAACATTCTGTGGAACTGAATGTTATGAAGAGTAATCATGAAAGGCTTGGCACACTTTTCAACAACTTCAATAATGGAGCCCTTTCTGAAAATGCAGAGAAAAATCCATGCTATAGCATGCTGCTTCCTGAAATAGAGAAATGCATGGGCTTGCCCTGCTTTACAATGTATATCCTCTCCCCTGCACATGTAGGTGTTTTAAGTATGGGGCACTGCATCCAGAATTACTAAGTGTTAGGGCTACATGCTGTTGTTATTCCTACTGATGCCTATGCTTACTATATCTACACTCAGGAAATCCAGGTATGGATCCCAGCAATGATAGCCCACGGTGTTTTAGTACATCACATAGAGTTCCTTAGCTAAGGTCTCTACTGAGTTAGCTGTCTATTACAGCTTAATAATAAACCTTTCCATTTCAAATGGCTGATACACAGCCTTTGTGTGGGTCTGCACAGATGTGAGGGAGAACACTGCCTGTGGGAGTCGGACTGTGTACATATACACAAGTAGAACATCTTGTGTGACAGTGCGCATGTACGTAAGAGCTTGTGTGTTCAAGTCTTTGTTACGTAAAGATAAATACAGACAAGGGGAAGAAAAATGCATTTTTACATGATAAAAGCTTGGTCTAAATTCAGGATTTTCACAGAAATGGTGGCTGAGAGACAAGAGAGACAAAGAACACACATATTCAACACACATTTTACATTTATAAATACATACTCCACTGTCTGCCACTGAAGTATTTTGATACTACTGATCATTATAAACAACCATTATAAGGAGTAAACAGACTGCAGGACTTCCCGAGAAGAAAGAGAAGAATATCCAATAGTCTATTTCGTTTATGATCAGAAAAACTAAAAGGTAATAGTATGTTAACCTATTGGCCATGAAAAGGTTCAACCAAACAAAACCCTGAAACTTTCCTGAAACTAGTTCAAATTTAAACTCTTAAAAGAAAAAGATGGGCTGTGCTCCTTTTCCAAAAGGGCCTGCCCAGGGAACCCTGGCATTCATAAACATGTGCAAGATGATGTCCTAATTCTGTCAATTCTAGCTTTGTTTTTGCACGGATGTTTTGGAGGCACATTACATTTTGGGAGTTTGTGGGAGCTGATCCAAACCTACTTTGGTCCAGCGTTAGTGTTTCAGACTTCAAGCACTTTTGTGTCAGTCAGAACTGCATCACATAAAATAAAAATGGGGGCAAACCATTTTTGATTTTCCTTTTTCATACCTGGCCATCCTTTCTGTGTCAGCAGTACTTTGATCATCTTCCCACCTAGAAACAAAATAACCAGCTCTCTAAGCTAATGCATAAATACTGAGATGTTTTGGATATGACCATTCCCCTCTTTTCTCTCAGCAGAAGACCTCTACGGAACACGCCTACCTTGCAAACTTTTCCTTATCACCAGAGATTTGATCACCATCATACCTATAAACAAAAGATAGCAAGTAAATTCACAAGGGTTATACATTGCACTAAAGTCAACACACAGCAGAAAGCATAGAGGTTCACAACTGCGAACTATAACAAATAACAGCAAGAGAAATGAAGGCATGAAAATAATAAAGCAAAGAAAATGTGGAGTTTAATGAAACTTCCAAGCCATGCTGATTCATTTGTACATTTAAAACAAGTTGAAGACATATTTCAGTGGATTTATGCAGACACTCTGACGTACACTTATTGCTTGGGAAACTAACAACCAGCACCATTACAGAAAACACCACTGAGCTTCTATCGGCAGCAGCCCATGAAATATTCATTGCTGTGTTGGAAGTGAATGAGCTGTATCTTTCCCAGATTGCAACCACAACTCGCTCCTTTCAGCAGAGGGCACTGATGGTCTACAGATAACACGGGAGGGCACAGACACACACTTAAGTGCAATGCAATATAGAGGGATGCCTTCAGAAAAAAGCTCTGGTAGGTATCTATGATGTACCATCTGTTGGTAAGACTGTCAGGCAGATGAAACTGCTAGGTAAATACAAGTGAAATTAAAACTGGCAGAAATACCTAGAAGGAAACAGTTATCTCATTCCCTCCCAAATCAACAGAAGTTAGATGCCCAAACAGATATTTGTGGTGTATCACTGTCAACTTTATGGAGGAAATCCAGATCAATGGGACTTCAGCCCTACAGTATTGAAGTTTCACTGCTTCTGAAGTGCTGTCCCAGAGACGGGCACCAATGTGATGTTTTACTAAAAAATGACACGCTCCTTTTCCTTTCCATTTCCTAAAAACATACTAATCCTTCAAAATTAGATTTTGCTAAAGTAGTTACAAGAAGATGCATTTTTTGCATCTTGAAAAAAAAATCTTAGTTAATGTGTTTTCTACAAGTGAAGAGCATTGCTGGTTAAGAATAGACCAGTGAGATTTTGTATTTGAATCCTGTCTTTCCAGAATAATGTAATTTATCACTACAGAGAGCCTATGAAGCTTTCACTTATTACTTGATAAGGCAACGCAGCATAACTAAGCATCTTTTCTCTTCTAAAAACTAATAATTAACTTTTTCTCATTTGAAATGAGTTAAAAGTAATTTTAAGTACCACAAATGTGCAAGTTCCTCTATGAGGCTTCGTATTTTCCTCCCTTACTAAGTCTGATTCAAACTCTCATGACAAAGCTTAAGTGACACTTGAGCCGCATTCCTTTCTACATTGTTTTAGCACTAACACCCTCAAAACATTTAAGTGAAAATGTTGCTTTCTTCCACTTGACTCTGCCCTGAAAACATAATGTGCCTGAACAATTTTAAACAAAAATACAGATTCAATGAGGAATGTCCACATGCTGTTAGGTGAGAAGTACATGCATGTGTCTCCAGGTTACATAAGTCATGCAGGTACCTGAGCTGCCTTGAAACTCCCTGAGAAGCAACGTGTGTTAACTCACATGGAGCACCATGCTAACACCACTACTTCTAGTGCTGCTGCTAGCTTAGGGATTGTCTACTCATTGTCTGGTTGGCTGGGCTGAAGATGCTGTTGACTCCAGCTACTCTTTTCTCCCTTCCAGTCTCCAGCCGACCTCTATGAGTGCATTATTGAGGTACTTCAGTAAAGGCAAGCTAGGTTAGCTTAAACTTTTAAAAAGCAATTCTTTGCTAACCAACTAATTTTGGCCAACACAAGCTAGCAATCAGTTATGTGTGCAGTTCGGAGAGGGGAAAAAGTCCTAAAAGGAGGACAACTAAAAATAGCATCTCCTTGAGAGGTCAACCGTGGCCAGAAGAGGATATCTGCACATGGCCCTGGTCATCTCTACATTGTTTTTCTATACCCTCTCTAAAAGCAGAACAATCTGTTCTGTTTGTTTGTTTTTTTTACATCATTTAAGATTTAAATATCACATTTTGATCTGGCATCTAAAATCAGAGAGTCTATGCACTGTACACCATACTTCTCCAATAAAAATAATGGAAATATTGGCTTTCCCCACAACCCATGGCTGAAGCCAGGCTGGAGACAGACCAACTCATGTGCACAACTGTGCCTAGAAACCCTAATGCTTATGGAGACAAAAATCAGATCATATTAATCATCAATCTTGTACCCTTCACACACATCTTCTACCAAACATTAGACTAGGCATCAGACCAGGAGTTTTAATGCCATAGACTGGAATATTCTTTCTGCAAAACACGTCAGCTAAACTTGTGTGCCACTGGTCCTGTCCAGGAGGTTATGTTATGGTGTTGCAACACATCCTGTTAAAATCCTATAGTGACAGCTGTGCTTGAATATGGCTGCTGCTATATGGCTGCAATTACAATTTGAATGATTGGCAGTTATCCGTAGGCCTCAAAGCATCTATTCTCAGTGCAGCCACTTGTTTTCTAATGAAAAAAATGCAAACTGTGTGACTGGAACAAAAGGAAAAGTGAAAAATGGCAATGATGCTTTGATGTTTGTTTTTGTTTCTAGCATAGAATATTCCACATTAACTGTAACATTTATTTTGGCAATTCCTACTATTCAGTTACACCTAATGGTACATAATGACCTTTAACCTTAAAAAAACAACCCATGCCTCTAGGACTTGTCATATTGTCTTAACAAGTAGTTAGTATCTGAACTAAGTTCAAAATAAAATTCTTTTTCAGTGGCAAAAGGACAACTTCAGCAATGTCAAATTATCAAAATTCATTTACAGCAGTTGAAATACTAAGCTATGTCAAATGAGAAGAATTGTGCTTTTTAGCTGCAGAGTGAAATTATGACACAAACATTCTGTCAGCTTTGTAAGCCAATAACTACATTAAGCAGATTTTTGCCAGTGTGCCTAATTTGCAGAGGAAGCTGGTAAACTGTAACTAGAATTTAGGTCAAGCTGTTGGCATTTTTTTCAGCCCATATCCACAGAGACTATAAAACAGCAGTAGTGAGACAGTAGTCTTTCTCCACTGAAAAAGTAAGAAATTTGGCTAACTCTTCATTAAGGCTCACCTTGAAAATTTGCTGGGTCCTTCCCCATCTTCATCATCGAAATCCATTCTGTAAAAGCAAGATTTCAAACACGTAATCATGAAGGTGGCAATGGTGACATGAACATTCAAGTCAACAGCTCGCAATGTTGTTTGGTACATATTTTGACTGGGGGTAGTGATGGCTGTAGATTCCAGTCTTGCTCATACTCTCCAGACCCCCTAAAAGTAGCTTACTAGCTGCCAGGAATACAAAGAACACAAGTTAAAAAACAAATAAACAACAACCACCATCACCACAACAAAACAAACAAACAACCACTCTGTTCTGCTCCACAAAAATCCACACTGATAAAATCAACAAATAAAAGGAAATATTAAACAAATGTAATTCTTGTGTAACAGCCAGAAGTGCTATCTCTCAGGTCTGATAGAAGTCTACAGAAATTAAAGGTAGAGCAGTATGAACTCCCATCCTCTTTGCCAAAGAGATTACGTATTTCACCTCTATTGATCGTAACCATGGCACACTCTTAGACCTGTCCTATATCACCAATAATTTCACACGAATTACCAGCCAGGCTGTAGGTAGCAATTACCTGGCTGTAAGTAGCAATTACTTTGTGGTATTCCTTACTGAGGCCATACTAAAATGACCTGTGGGTCTACTGTGCACCTCACTTACCTGCTTTATATCCCAGACCTTCTTCTTAAGTAAAAGAGATGAGCTCTTCCTTGGGCCAAACCCTAGCCCTCCAGTTAGGATGCTCTAGGGAGCCACAAAAAGCAAGAATTTCTTTCTTCACTTACTACACAGAGACACTAGGAAGATTAACCTCCTAAATTAGTCACCTAAATTACTTTCCTACACTACGCAGCATGATTACTTCCTTTCTGTTGATATTGTCACTACAAAGCTCTGTAAAATTATATTTTACATTTTTGTATCCCTAAGAAGAGGTAGACCAATAGATATTCCAATTACAAGGGGGCCACTCTGGCATTATGTCAGACTAAGAACCAATCTGATATAAAATTACCATATACAATTATTGTGTTAGTGTATTTATATTAATAAGAACCTATGTTGGTATGACAGAGACTTGAGCAGTCACATAAATGTAATTTGTGTAGATAGGAAATAATGTGTTTTTGTTTGTTTTTGTTTTTTTTTTCAAATGATTTTGTTGGGTTTCTTCACACTCAAAGCCTTTTAGAATTTCAGGGTAATATAACATAATTTATATAATTACAAATTTGATGCCTCTACTACTTCATGTTAACAATAGATATATGTCATATTAAAGGCAAAAACCCTAAAAAGTGACAATATTTAACTCAATATTAAAAAACAAACAAACAAAAAACCACAACTTTCCAATTAAAAATTGAGACATACATTCAGAGTATGGGATCAGTGGTGTAAAAACACTCTTTAAATTTGCACAAACATACAGCAGAATGTGCTTCAGACAATACAGCCTTGCTTCCTAATTTTGATATCAAAGACAGACTGGTCTATACAAGATGCATCTGACTCACAGCAATCTATGTACAATCAGGACGTGAGCAGCAAATAAGCACAGGAATTGGAAATGGCATTAGAAAAGACAGGGTAATATTTCCCAGATGGCAATAGTGATCATTCATTTCTAAAGAAAGCAAGGAGAAAACCATTTTCCCAAAAGAGTCTTAAGAAGAGATGCACATTTAATTTGGTTGTTTGATGCAATCATCATTTTCACTATAAATTACATTCTTGCTCACCTAATTATCACCAAACCCAGTTCCTGAATCGCTTCCCTTTCCAGTGACCTCTCTCTCAGCTGCGTTGCACAGAACAACACCGACCTCCAGCGGCCAGCGACATCTCCTGAGCAGAAGTACTAAACCAGGAGGACCCTGCGACGTGCTGCTAGACTCAAACGTGGTCTTCGGTGCTGGCATCCACAGCCTGAATTTCCTCAGATGTGCTGCAGCACTCATTGTATTTTAACACTTGTGCATTATCATCTTGTTGAAGCTGTCCTCTTACCTACCTGCTTCTTCCCCACATAATAGCGTGCCTTTATGCACATATACGTGTATACACAATAGTCCAGAACCAATTTGGGGGTTATTTCACTCACAGTGTTTCTACTTACGCCAAAAAATGTGAAAGTCAATGTTAGGTGAGAACTGTTTCAAGTAAAGCACACACTCAGGCAGGCACTGGGCTGGCTGCAGCTAGAACAACTTGCAAAATCATCACGTCAGGCATATCCTTCCCTGGTTTCACTGGCAACTGAAACACAACTGAGATAAAGCTGGAGTTTCAAGTGTAGGGAACATGGGCAGAAAAAAATACATAGCCATATTATAGGGAAAAGCCTTTTCCCCAGAAATTTAGTAAGACTCTGCTTAAATTTGGGATGCATTCATTTTTTAATTCCTTTTTCTTCCTCTCCAATACACTAGGATTCCATACTGTGTAAAATTTTCTTAGCTTCCAGCCAAATACTCTAGCTGAGTGCTAAGAAATGGATTTTCCCCTCAAAAATCAAATACTGTCTCTGCTGCAATTTAGACTAAATTTTATTATTACCAGAATATAATACTGAGAATTACAGAGAGCCTGATGAAAGTTTAAGGCTCGATCCTGCTGCCCGTGCTCAGTGCATAGTCCCTCTTACTCCTTACTCCCTGCTTTTCCAAATGGCTGGCTATCAGCTTCTCATCTCATAAGATCTTGATGGGCTAATACCCATAGGTAACCCCTACCATACGCATAGTAAGCTCATCACTGCAGAAGCTCGGCCTAGAGTGCAATGCCAGACTGCAGCATACTAAAATCTCTAAATAACACCTCTGCTTTGTTCAACTACCAAAAAATCCTGACTTCTTTCCAAATGCAATAATATAAAAAAAATAAGAAATTGAACATGTAGTTCATGAAAATGACAATACTTGTAAAAATGCAAATGTATTTGTCCCCTCTTTGTTAATAACTAAGTTTCCTAGTTTCATATTTCACTGTGTAAAAAGAAAAAAAAAATCCCCTAAAAATCTGAAAAAAAAAACCACTCAGGTTTAAAGTCAGTGATTCTAACTTCCTGCCAGAACCACTCCATCTGCTTTGTAGTAAGGCAAAGTGAACGGCAAGGAATCAGCTGCAATCTTTAGCTGAACACAGCAGAACACACAAAAATAATATTCCAACAAACTCTTCATACCCTGGCAGATAAGATCTGTTCAGATAGAATATATTGCACAGTACCAAAGCACTTGAAGCAACCTTGAAGAAGACAAATGACATCATTTCAGAAGTTCCAGAAAGAGTATCTTATCTTCATTTAAAATTCCCATTAAAAAGAGCCTAAAAAAGAGCTGCACTGTGCTCTTTTGTTTTGAAGAAAGAGCATAAGCCTTGTTTTCCTCTTTCATACTGTTCACGTCAATTGTGGAAAGATCTGATGTACGAGGTACTTAGTAAAACATTTTCCTCAAAAGATGTGTGGGTAACGTAAGTAATGGGACAAAAATATTTTTTATTACTGATTTTTAATTAGAAACATTTTCATACAAAAAAAAAAAAAAAACAATTCACAACACAAGGTGGTTCTGCACGGGTTAAAAAATGGGATTGGAGAGAATTTGAACACGATAAAATAATTATGCAAAACTCCCAAGCAATGTCAAAAGATGGCTTGCCACGATTATTCAGCATAGAAAGGGGCAGGTAGGAATGATGGGGCAGAGCGGCTGAGATGAGGATGAGGATCTGCACTACAGCCCTTTGTTTGGTGCAAGACAGGGGCACCCAGGGAGAGAGATTGCTGGCTGCGGTCTCTTCCTCCCCAAATCTCTCTCTTCTGTGCCTGAGAAACAACAAGACCATGTGCTGAACTGAAACAAAACCAATGCATCTGCAAAAGCAAACAAAAAAAAACAGCCCTTCCTCCCCGAGTACAGATAAGCAAGGAGGGCAAAAAAGCTCCTTTATCCTCTAAAACTACCTTAAACAAAGACTTCACTTTACATTTGGTAGTTACTGATCACAGCGATGTTTTATCTTATGCACTACTAGGCTGTCAATTTTTTCTATGAAGTGCTCGGTATAATTTATAGAAAGGAGAAATATTTTTCTGAGCTGTCAATGAAGCTGAATGCCTGCACCACAGAACACCTCCTGGATAGCCAATGAGTTTAAACTGATCTACATTCAAGTCCATACAGCAATTATTCTGCCAGCTTGCCTCAGCAATTATGAGAAAAGAAACAATTTTCAGAGATAACTGGAGCTAGAAAAGACGACTGTGTTTATGAGCTATATTCCTTTATGTCTGACACAAAGCATTCATTTCTAAAATGCCCAAGGATTTAGGTGTACAAAGATATATTGCCAGGACAGTAATGAAAGGACCAAGTGTTAGCTGCAACTTTGTTCAAAGAGAAGCTTCAAGGAATTAGACACAGCAGGCATTATTTCCCTCCAGGCCTGAATATGTACACACTGAACAAAAAAAATGCACCCTTGGCTCAGGCTTGAAGAAGGGTTATTAGTTTAGAGCTATGGTGCACAGATAAAGTACCACAGTATGGATATAACGGCAAATCTGTACTATCTTATTCACTGAATTTGCATATTAAATACATTTCAAATCATTTGGTTTTACATTCTTCCTATCCTCCCCCACTCCGCTTCCTTGCAAATAGATTGACAATATTTAAAATGCAACATTTAAAGCACAGCTTTCAATTAATATCAAGTCAGGACTTAATATAATCAGAAGACTTCACAGTCAGCAGCATCAACCCTTGGTAACAGTAATTTGCAAACTTGTATTCGTAGTTGACATGGTTTATGATCAAAAAAAGAGATCAACTATCCTGCAACTCAAAAGCACAGAAGGTTATACAAACCATGGAGCAATAAAAATATGTTAATGCTTTGTTTTCTCTTCTGAGGGCAACTCTGAAAAGGCTTTTTCACTGAACGGTTTCAAATTAAAAATGGGAGGCCTGTTAAACACAGATCTCAGGAATTTCTCAGAGCAGTTCTATACAGTTAGCTCAGCATAGGGAAGCACGCTCCCAGGGGAACAACCTCCAGACTGTCCTGTCCAAAGGAACCTCCCTCAGAGCCAACACCCCAAGTGCTCAGCTCACACCAGCTCAGTTCTGCACCCAAGGCAAGGTCCACGTTCTCCTCTCTGAACTCGTTCCAGGAACGAGGCTCCAGCACCGGTACTTGGGCAGGCACCCAGAACGGGCAGCATGTCTTGGCCAGCCATCCCTAGGGCAGCGCTCACCAGGTGCTTGTCAGTGAAAATTTTATTCACACTATCGATCCAAATAAGTCCTACCACTGTAATATGTAAGGCTAAGTATAATACTAACCAATCTCTTTTGCAGGCACACTTGTACCACAGATATATATCTCAGGGAAAGAATCACCATTACTTGCGATCAGCCATTTGTTAAAGAAAAAAAAAAAAAGGTATTTTTGGTAGTTCTGATAGTATTAGAGAGTGGTTTTCTGCTCTTCTGCATCTCCTGATATGTTTTTCTTCTAATACAGAAGGTAACTATCAGCTGCCACAGAACGTGATGTGGAAAAGCTATGGCTAGACCATGCCAACCTTTATATTTGGATAAAACAAATCCTCTTCTTCAGCAGAACCTTCATCTAGGTTAGGAACTCGATTCAGGCCATTTATCCCAGAACTGGGGGCACTACGCAGCATTTCCCGTGAAGTTTAGGATATCATACACCACAAACTCTGAACCGAGAAACTACTTGTGCTATTTCTGTACCTGGGACTATAAAGAAAACATTCTCAACAGATGGCATTTATTTGAGAGATTCCAGGTCCAATTTTCAGATGAAGCTGGATAAGTCGGCATGTACAAGTAAGAACACATCTTATAACCTTTATTCAAATGATAAATGCTTTTGAGATTAAACAGACATAGGCAACACACAATCATTAGAAAAAAACAGCCATGGGATCCAAACTCTGTTTCTGGATGCTTTGCCAAATCCCAAAGTCCTTTGAAGTGTGCAAAAAAACAAAAACCACCCCTATCAGCAAGTTTGATCTTGCAGTAAGAGCAGATACATTGAAAAGAAAAGCAAAACACCAGCAACTAATGCCATAACACAGTTTACCTATATAAACATTATATTATAAGGATACAAATATATATATATACATATATATATATTTCCAGTTTTTCAATACAAATAGTTTCCATTCAGCACTGAAAAAAAGGAAATGGCTTACCCAGAGCGGCGCTTTCCTCCTCTGGAAGGCATGGATCCTGCCATTCTCACCTGTCCACTTGCCATTGGCGCCACTGGCAAGGCCACTGAGCCAGGGATATCAGATGCCATTTCTGTAATATGGAAGTGGGGAAAGAGGGTGGGGAAAAAGATCTTTTAATCCATTACCTCCAAGGAGAAACCCATGATGACAAAATTACAGAAAGGCCCTTTCAAACATAAATGGGGAAACACTTTCCTTCTTATTTCTAAGAAAACGTAAAGCTCTCCCATCAATGCCTAGCAAGCTGTCAGCTCCTTTAAAACAAATGCAGGTTTGTAAATAACCATTATGTGTGCCTTGGGAGATGGCTGAGAAAACACAGCATACAGTAGGTGCCTTTGCATTAATGTTCACCTATGGGATTGTCACAGTTCTGCTTCTCAGAGGGGCTGGCAGAGGAAGGCCAACAACCTTTACCAGTAGTTACACTTCCCCGTAGAGATTCGCAGGGCTGAATCTCCAAGAGAAATGAAGCTGTACAAAATGAGAAGAATAAAACCTCCAAGACGTCCCAGTTTGCCAAATAGGTCAAGAGTTTAGAGCAGGAATTAATTATTGGGCAATGCTTTTCTTTTATTATTTACATTTTGGTAGCACTCAGTGGACCAGACTGAACTTTGCAGAGCTCCTGCTCTCCCTGCATTTCTGTGTGGAACCTTGTAGAGCTGACCTGAGCCTGAAACGCAGGCTGGCACATATCCCTCTGCCAGTGCTCCGGGCTTAATGAGATCCCCAAATCCCTGATCTGAGGAACAAAAACAGTGCAACTGTCTTCAGACCACTAGTGGCAAGTACTTCTACAAGGTATCAGTAACAGTCTGATACACTCTAAAAAAAGAAAAATGGAATATAATGTATTTATATTGTATTTTTATATAATGTATTTTTTCCTACTTCACAGATTAAGCACATTTTGTCTCTGTGTGATTCCTGTAAAGTATGCAAGCAATTAAAACTTTTTAAATGCAGATAAACTTAACTTACTCTGGAGGTAAAAATCTACAGTCATAACATTTAATTATCATGAAAGAAAATGCATCCTCCTTCCAACTTTTCTTTTTTCAAACTTGGCTGAGTATCTGGAGCTACAGATAAATATATTTACTAATGGAAAGCAAATCTGTTCAAAAATCCTGCTATTCTTTCCCAACAGATCAATACAAAAGAGCTTCAATTATGGAAGCAGGAATCCATGTTTCTTTCATTATGTCTGTAGAGCACTTCATCTCTGCCACACTTTATATAAAGCCATTATGCAGCATTATGCATTTCAAATAGTAACATTTTATCTGTTCACTGATTCCATGAATTTCTTCTGGTGCATTTACTTTTATTAACTCCTTTTCAAGCAAAGAGCAACAGAACAAAATACTCATCCAGTATTTTTCAAAGAAGTGTGCAAGGACAAACAACATTACCATGCCATGAAAAGTCCTGCTGTGTCTAAAGCTTCTGGTATGTGGAATCACTACATTAACGTATATTGGCCTAGTTCCATACAAATAAAAGCAAGAGCATCTAAACAACTGGTAAAACACTATTTCCAGAAAAAGTACTTTTAGCACTCTCATGCCGGTAATTCACTTGGAACATTCAAACTCACATTTCATGGGTATAACCGAAGGTTATTTAGAAATGCTCTGCTGACTCATTTGTTAAAACAGATGGTGAAAACCATAAATCTACCTGCAAAGTGTCCCTATCGCTCAGAAACACATTTCAATGTAAATCATTCGGGAGATCAGTTTTTGCTTTTTTTAATTAGTAATCATAATACAATTTCAAATCAATTGAGTGGTATTTTAAGAGACTGAACGCAATGCTGTATTTGTAATGAGAAATTCTTGTAGCCTCGTTTTCCTCAAGGATAAAAGAAAATAGAAGAAAACCATGCCAAGGGTTGGATTCATCTCCTCCTCAAAGTCTAGAAGTAAAGGAGATTATTTAAGTTAACTTTACAGATAGCAATAAAAATGAAACACCATCCTTGCACTACTACGCATCCCATGCTTAGGGATGTATCTGAATTTGGTTGAGTAGCCCTCTTTCTGTAGGGCCCTTGCTCTTGTCACTGACTACTCAGGCAGACTCATATAGTTCTAATCAGACGTCCAATTTAGGTGGTTGTGGCTAGGCAAAATGAGTTGGGTTTCTGCTCTTATGTTCAGCCTTTAACGTGTGGAGGCATGAGAGGAAAGGACAGTTAGGGAATTTCAGATAGGAAGGCAAAACAGGAACTGTGTATTTTTAAAAAGAAAAATGAAGAACACAGGTAACGGCTAGATGAATGACCAAACCACAGACTCAGTCATATCAGTGTCCAAGAATACCGAAATAAAACATTTTGAAGCATATAATCAGATTGTACCCTGAGAGACAAATGACGAGTTACTGTGTAGGTATCTTCAATCTCCAGAATGACGCATTAATAAAGACAAAATGAAGAAATCAAATTCTTACACAAAATAGCTTTTAAATATGTCTTCATGGTCCTAGGAGAATAAAATTAAGTTCACTGAGTTGACTGCTCTAAAAGGATGTCTTCAAAATTTCCATTTCCAAAATAAGCACAGGAAAATAAAATGAAGGACTCCACACACATTAAAGCTCAGCAAAGAGCACCTATAGTTTCAGGCCCTTAAAATCAGAAGGGTTTCCATTAAGGGACAGCCAGGCATGACAGGCCTGCATGTACAACCACACATAAGACACCCAATTTACCTTTCCACTTCAGAGTCCACCATGCCAAGGCGCCACCAGCCACTGCTTGACCTATGTTACAGCTTTACAAAACCCCAGGGGGTGGATGCACCCTGCTAGTAAAAGTAGTCAGCTTTCCAAGCTTTCTTTCCTGCCACCATATATGCAGAGGGCGAAACCAGAGGGTGGGCTGTGTCTTCCCAAGCCACGTAAGGAACACAACAAGGAAAGCAATTCTGTACTCAGTTCTTCGGATCACCCAGTACCTCACCGAAGCAAGCAGGGCAGCAGAGAAGCATCCTCTTTCTACGGTCTCAGTGCAAAAGCAGTGACACGAGAGCACAGAAGGGAGGCTCCATGGGCAGAGCTGACAAAGCGACCCCACTGCAGCTTCCAGCACCCAACTGAGCATCCCCCAGCTGGACAGCTGCTCTAGAAGTGGGAACACTGGGTTGCAGCTATAAAACCTCTGCTTACAAACCAAGCTGCTCCCTGCCTTCCCCTCCAGGTTGCAAGAATGTCCGGGGAGACGATGGAAGAGGTTTGAGCAGCTTCCCAAATTATTTCCGTTTCTGTTCATCAGCAAGCATCTAAAAGCAACAGATCTTTGATGTTACTTTTACATTTATAATGCAGGGTTCTATAGACAGGATGGGATAACTACAAAATGTGCTGGTAAGAAAAGTAGGAAAGAGTTATCTCAGAAAGCAAAGGCCAATGTGGGAGGGCAGAGCCAGACCCCGATAGAACAGCCAGCTTCTTTGACTACACACTGGAGACCAGAGAAGGTAACTGTATGTCCCTGCTCCAGAAGGAGAGACGGGACAAGTAAGCCCCCATAGACCACAATCTCTGACAGAAATGTTGTCATAGATGGGTACTCCAGGGAACTTATTACCTTCAAAAAAAAAAAAAAAAGGAAAAAAGAAAAAAGTGTGCATTGGTCTAAGACCTAATAATAGTCATCATCAGAAGAGTAAGATGTAATTGTCTGAAGTTGCATGAAAACACATTTTGGGTAGCCCCCTCAAGTAAATGAAGCTATTCTGCTGTAGCATAAACTAGTATCAAAGCCCATCACTGCAGAAACAGGTGTCAAGTTGGTTACCCCAAAGAATTAATTAAAGTTAAATAAAAGAAAGGACGTGGTCAACAATCAAAGATGACATTTCAAGGCTCACATCCACACAGATGTTAATACCGATGCTCAAAGGAGGGTTTCAGCAGCAACAAACAATAGGTAACAAGCTGTTCTCTTTCTGAGGTTGGACTTCTCAAGGAGACTTTCCTTCTGCCAACAGAAGTAAGACAAACACTGCTTACTTTACCCCAAATTAAAACATCAGTG
This sequence comes from Oxyura jamaicensis, assembly GCF_011077185.1. NCBI lineage: Eukaryota > Metazoa > Chordata > Aves > Anseriformes > Anatidae > Oxyura > Oxyura jamaicensis. Next base: position 13,175,230 of record NC_048902.1, read on the forward strand.
TAAAGGTATAATGTTCAGAAAGCAAAACAGTGTCAGGCTGAATGTTCAAGAAAATCATCTATAACCTTCGTGGCAGTGCTCTCTGAAAAATAACTTGTTTAAAAGAAGCTCCTTAGTGTCAAATGGAAATGGCTCTACTATTAAAAAATGCACACAGTATTTAATTTCAAGGTTAGAAAGCGACCTAGAGACCTGCCAAAGAATACGGAAATGCTATTAACATAAAACTCAGCAAAACACATTTGCAGTGGATATTCTTCCAGTTACAGACCAGATGACCTAAGAGGCCTTGTGTTATCACTGCCACGCCTGGACGCAGGCCTGACTCTGCCATAATCCTCACAGGGATCCCTCGCAGGGACCCCCGGGGAGCTGTGCTAATCCTGGGACAACAGCACTGCACATCGTAAAAGCAGCAGAATTGATCTCTACGCTTCTGTCCGGAATTAAATTTACTGCTGAATATGTCAAGCTTTGCTCAAACTTTTCTCCAGTGCTGTATATACCAAATATATGTATATACAGATATATACATCAGATATATTTAAGGATTTTAAAATAATTTAAATAATCTGCAAATGTACATAAGATATACAGATAAAATACAGGGATTTACTCCCAGCAAGTTCCAAGTTAATCTCAAATTGTTGCAGAGATCTGTACAAAAATAGCTAGAGGGATCACAAAGCAGTAGACAGAAAGCAAGCTAAACATTGCATGGGGTAACTTGGAAGCACATGTGAACCACAATCACAAGAATCTCTGGATGGGACAACATGCCTGGATGAATCTGGGCTTTCCTCTTGAGTTGGGGAATTATTAAACCACAGCTCTTAAACCCGATCTCCAGCCCCAGCCCAAATCCACAGAGCGAAATCCAGCTCTAGTTCCTCCTGGCTTGCTCACTGGCTTAGACACCTGTCCGAGGAGCAAGGCTCTGCAAGTCCACCTTACAGAAGGACCTGTTAGCCACGTTATTTCCAACATGCCAAGATTAAACCCACCACCTACAGGAGGTGATAGAAATGCTCTCACCAGTTCAATGGGCTTTGAACCTCTGACGTCAAGTTTAATGACCAGCTCCAGGTCTGCTATGACATGTCAGGTATCATGGAGCATGCTCTCAGCAAGGCTCTCTTATCCTTCAGTATTTACTGTAATTGACAGGATTAAAGTCAGATACCAGCATCTGATCAGACTAACAGGATTCTCCTTATGTAAGGAGAAATGTAACAGATTTCTGACCGCTAATCCGCAGAATGACCGAGATCTCAATCACCTCCAAGTAAACATGGATCTAAGGCTAAATACAGAATTACGAACGTTCCCTCTCCCTCGAACAGCAACATCCATGGACATTTTAAGTGTTCCGAGAGAGCAGATTTCACAAACTTCTTTGGAAACTGCATCTTTCCATACCCTGAAGTCATTCAGGGGTTAGATGCATCTCAGCAAACAGGTTCTGATTGCAGTCATTTGCAAAGGAGGGTTTCTGCCTAGCACGGAGACATTCAGGAATAAACTAAATTGTATCTCTTACTTTAGGATATGCCAGTGAACATATGAAGCCATCATGTAGCCAAAAATATTTCACAGAAACACCTATGCTAAAACCAAGCTGCATATTTAGTCATTGATTTTGCACGTTACCTATGGAGATTATAAAACAAGAGATGACTTTCAGAGAATATCAGAATTAAAACATTTCATTGTTCCCGTTAACTCCGTTCAATACTGTTTTATTGCAGCTCTCTGCCAGATACTTTAAATAGACTCCACATCAGAAAGATCTACTGTACAGAGAGGATATGCAGAAAAGCAAAAATATCCTTTTCTATGCTCTCTAACACAATTATCATAGCAAATAAATCAGGAAATACAATAAATCCCACCTTTAAAGCAGACTCTTTCAAAGATGCTATTTCTTTCCTGTGAACAAAACCTTCTTGGAGAGAAATTTTATCCGCATATAAGAAGTGTCAGAAACCTCTGGGAAGAAATGTAGCAGCATTGGTATTCTGCTCAGAAAATGTCATCACAGATCTGTTTACCTTAACTGTGGACCATGATTCAGCCAGTGACAACCGTCTTGCATACTGATCAATTTATTTGCAGCAAAATTACTAACATTTTCTACTTTAACCATTTAGGTTCTGGAAACAGCTACTAAGAAAGGGAGGGCTTTTATGAATAATATATAAATTCTACTTAATTTTAAAATTTCTCCTCCACCAAAATCAAAATGCCCTGTACTTCGGGGAGGGGGGTGTGTCTCTCACCATCTCGAAGAAAAATTAGGGCACATTGTGAGTAGTTACTGGATAAATGCTCCATTTTTAAAAATTAATATCAGGGGTTTATCATCCTTCAGCATCACAGATGAATTCTAAAGCATACATGAAAGGGGGGAAATTATGTGATTAAGCTCATCATTTTGGGACACGGCAGAGACAGTCACAGACCTTTTAAGAGATGCCCTAACTGGTGGTCTGGAGGCCAATTCCAGTTACCTTGTGCCCACTCCCTTTGCTGTGACTCTGGAGGAGACACCAACAGCTGTTAGGACAATGAAACCAATCTAGGAGATACCTATCACGTCCCATCAGGTAGATTGGGAGAGTAGCTTGAGAAGCCAAAGAACTGAGATCCTGTGTGGTGCCCCCACATTTCACTGCTGTGTCCCAAGGCCAGTTAGAGTAGTCCTGGCATGTCAGTACAAACCATACCTTCTGTGTGCCTTGCAGCCCCACAGCATCATGTGCATGTGCAAAAGGAGGTTGGGTCCAAAAAAATTACAAGGCTCTGCTTTTAACTGATACAGTTTTGGTCTACTTTATGGGAATTCTTCCTTTAAGTGCCCAACTAGCTGGGGAAGGACGGGATGGATACATGCTTCTTCATTCCTCCCATCTTCCCGACAAACTGCACGATGCCAATTTACCTTCTCACACCAAAAACAGGTCAGAAGCATATCCAAAGACCTGGACCAGCCTTGGAGTGAAAACACAACCTCAGCCTCAACCACACGGCAACAGACTCTTGGTTATAAATAGTCGCAAGTGGGAAAGTGTAGGTGCAAACCGAGCAGGGAAGTAGGGTAGTCACTGTAAAAGGACAGTTTGTGGAGAGGATGAAAATCCAGCTTCGAAAGGCTGTTTCAGGGTGGATGGAACATTTATTAAAACAAAAGATGCAGAAACTTAGCCTACATGAAGGGTCACGGTAAAACTGCAGCCAGGATGGTTTATACTGTTTGAATCTGACCCTGTCTGGTCTTAGGCCAGTGCATACACGATCATACACTGGTAACACATAATTCTTTATTTTTTCTGCCTTAATTTGTTCTGGCTTTATTGATATTATTTCAGTTGATATTAGTGACATGTGGCAAAAGTACTAATTAAACGATTCTGCATTACAAAAAAATTAGGCTTCCCACACAATGCATCATTTCCATTTAAAATGAACGGTGATCCTCCCTCCTCCTCTGACATTTTGTATTTGCCAAAAATAACTGCATAATTATAAGTTGTGTGCAAGAAACAGAAGGTAACATTCAAAGTTATTTTCCATATTTTCATTTACTGTGTCAGAACGAGCAAATACAATCTATGGCTATTCTGTTATGCAAAATGGGCCAAAGCTAACCCGTTAATGAACTCTCAAAAACTGAAGCATACGCCCAGCCTGGGCAAACAAACAAGATGAAAAATAATAATGTGCAATGAATTTCCTTCAAGTTTCTCAGTGGCAGATCACGTTCAGTCCGTTAACTCATCGTTTAACAAGTCTGTTTCATTTAGCTTGTTTGGGTTGGCATTCAATTAGAAATTCATGCACAGGATATTTTTTTTTTTTTCCCTTCTTAAAACAGAACACTTGCTGTATTTCAACCAGTAAACACCAACAGGGAAAGTGGAAGCTGCAAGACAAGCCAGAGCTATGCTGAAGCCAGGCACGGTAACACGGACCTAGGCAAAACACCTGCATGTGGAGCTGCACCAGCAGATCCTCACTCGTTATTAGTTAAAAGGGCTTGGTAAGGCTCTGACATTTTGTGGCTCAGCAGGAAAGCAAAAAGCCAACTGGGTTGCTCTCAATTTGTTCCAGTACAAGCTAAAATAACAAAACCAAACAAACAAAACCACCACCAACAAACAACACACATCACTGCACCATTAGCTCTACCAGGATTCCAATTATGTCTAAATTCTGTTGCATCTGCCTCTGCACTAAGACTTGAATTCTTTCTACACAGAAGGCAAAACACTCTCATCTAACCTGCACCGTGCTGTCCCTTCCTGGATGTCCGTGTGACTACGTGCCTCAAACAGAATGGCTGAATTGGGGTTCCTTGCACTGCCTGTCCCCTCTTGGGAACCACCCCGAGCCTGTCCACGCATCAAGTGCAAAGGGAAACCATTTGAGTTAAACTGTCCTACAAATTGTTCCTTTTAATTCATTTTTTTTTAATCTCTCGGCACCATTTTTTCCTTCTTTCCATGCCATCTTAACCAGCCATGACCATCTCTGGCTGCTCCAAGCTCCCTGCAACAGGAGGCTGCGGGTGCTAGAAGGCTGTACAGGCTTTAGAGCCTGCCCAAAACGGTGGAAAGGAAACCTGCTGAGAGCTATTCAACACAAATGTCCTGCCTGGCTCAGGAAGGCTCTGAGTCACGCATGGCTGAGGGGTGGGAACGTACCCAGGGGAGCACCAGACATTCTTGCCCTGATTTTATACTTCTTCAAGCATCTGCTTTGGCCAGCACTGGAAAAGGCATGCTGAGCTGGATGAACCTTTTGTCTGGGACAGGGCGGCCAGGTTGTACATGATGAGCAGGGCACACCATGTTTCTCAAGCTTGCTTCTTCTCCAGAGGTAAGAAATTAGCCAACTCCCACTGCTAGATTATTTCATAAATAATCAAATTAAGCATTTGCCATAGCACGTCCTTACTCTTGATGACCGATATAATGTTTTATATAGACATTGCTATTTGTGCTTCCTCAAACTCTTCATCTTGTTTCATTTTCCTGTTCTGCAAGATAATTGTCCAAAGATGTTTACAAGCTAACGTGCTTTAATAAATTCCTATGTAACTGTTTTATGAGAAATAAATAATAGCAATGTGTGCAGATAAACTATTGAGCAGTTACTATGCCATCATTTGAGACTTCATTTTTAAATAAGTAATCTGAAGATGAGTGAATAGAAACAACAGCTCGCTTCTATCAAGAAGGCTGGCTTCTTGCTGTCTGTCTAGCCTTTTTTTTTTTCCAGCAACAGAAGCTTGTTTAGATTTTGGCCAAAGTTCAGTAGTTGTACATGAACAAAATCAATTTGAGTTCAAATGTCAATTTGCAGAAATTGTTTTGAAATTACCATTAAGATAATTATAATTATATAAGCAAGAAAAGCCTCACCATGGTTCCCTGGAGCTCACATCAACAATACAACAGTGCTCTCCTTTCACAGAGGAAGCCTGCTCCGAGCTCCTATCAATCTCATAAAAACATACCGAATGGCTGTAAATATGCAATGAAATAAAGGTAATGGGTAATAAATCTGCCCACAAGATTGACCTTAATGAAATGCAGACTAAGGTAGCCTAGCTTTCCTTAGAATCCAAAGCCTTCTCTTGACTATTTCACTTTTCATCCCGACCCAGAAATGCACATTAAAGTCAAATTATGCGACTTGAGAATCAACATCACTAGATTCTTGTCCGTACTTTCTGTAAAGCCATCTATGGTAAGTCAGCTCTCAGATTTCATGAGCGTGCAAGGCAGTGTTTATGCATATAATGTTTTATTTGACTTAGAAGAACTTTAACAAGACTTTTCTTAAATATTGAGCAGAGACTTTCTTGTGAATGAATTCATGTGTGGTCCCCTCTTAGCTGTTTCACATAAATATTCTTTTAATCCACTTTCATTGAGGTAGACAGGCACAGTAAGCATGGTCTAAGCTCACAGGTACTTGTATTTACATTATTTATCCTAAATTTGAAACTTCAGATCTGCAGAGCCAGACCAAGAAGCGGTGTCTTGTGCCTTACCTGCCTACTACAGCAGAGCACAGGTCAAACACCCAGAGAAATCACCACTGGTGGTCAGTTCACTGAGCCAAGTCATCAAAGGATGCTAAAGAAAATGATGAAAGATCTTAATGAGGTACCTTTGAGGAAGCAATGTCTGTCCAAGAATGTAAGACTAAACTGACCACTGCTGCTGTGGCAGTGGACCACGAGCTGTCCTGAGCTGGGGTCAAAGACCTGAGCCTTCGGGATGCACCCACACACAAGGACATCCAGTTCCACCATGTGTAGAAAGCTCAGGAACAACACAGTCCAACTACAAAGATACAAAATTTAGACCACTCCGATTTAAATTACTCATTGTAAATCACTTATTCATATCCTTCAAACGCCTTTATTATTTATTACAAATATTTTTTTAAGTTTGCCTCAGAAGAGTATGTTAATTCTAAATTCTATTCAGAACAGCAACTCCTGTTAGCAAATACTTAATTATCAGTGTATTTACAGTGTCCTTGGGCACTGTTAGGTAATCACAATTCTATTGTTTCCATTAAACAATATTTTATTGATAGCACTAATGACTTCAGTTCTGCTCGATCAACAAGCAAATGATGCCTATTTGATGTTACAATAATTAATTGGCTTTTCAGGTGTTTCCACATCCCTATTTATTACTACAAGTAACACTATTTGTGTGAAATAGCCTAAAAAGAATATCAGTATGCATCACAAAAAATGTTCTAAAAATAGTATGGTTTCCTATTTCTCCTTTTTCCTCAAAATTTCTTAAGCAATGTTCTCTGCATAAAAATTGGTGAGGAAAAAAAACACACTTAGCTCCATTTTAAAAACCCAGCCTGAACCTTGAGTATTAAATATCAAGTTCATTTTATCCCTCACTGAAATTCCAGTAAGTAAAAGATTTTCTGATTGACATCTCTTAATTTTTCTTTCTAGAGATGGGAAAAAACAGCTATCTTCACTTTTCTATAACAGAGACAAGGATCAAAAATTTCATGCCGTTTGAACAAGATGCACAAGTGAATGGACTGGTTGTGTGATCCCTTATTTCAAACCATTCTTTTTCTAAACTCCAGGCCCAATTTATGAAGCTCTGTAGTCCAGCCTTTAGATCATGGAAAAGGTTTGTGGACAGGGAAAATCCAGATTCAGGTCTTACTGGACCTCAAAAAGATGCCTAAAAAGCATCCACCAATCTCCCCCCAACCTACAGCTGGCAGCTTTCACAGCTCTTGATGTGTTCAGTTTAACCTCCGGCAGAGGACAGCCTTAGGAACAACTTCTGAAACTCCCACTGATCTGACATACCAACTCATATTAGCAATTGGCTGTGTCTTTGAAGAAGAGTTTCCCCAAAAGCTGAATTTTTCTGCCTTCCAAAAAGGCTACAAACAAAGGTCGTAATGATTTTTCTACCCATCACTGCCCTAGGATCATTAATTACACTGTTTAGAACAGTCTGCCTTTTAGGTAATTTCAAGCATTACATCTTTCATGTCTGTAAATAAGAATATAATACAAGCCCACAGGCTTTTGGAAATTCAGCGGTAGCTGTGTTTGCATTTTTTTTGCTTTACTTTCTAGAGTGTTTAATTTCCACACACGCCCCAAAGAGAACACCCCAACTATATGGAGTCAGGGAAATCTTGATAGGCATATAGTAAATACAAAATACTGCTATGCTCTGCTGCAGAAGGTTCCTTGGTGTTACTCTACATTTATTGAATCAATACTTAATCTTATACTTTGCTTTTGTCAGAATTACCAATTTTAAAACAAAAACAGTTATGGTTCCAAGTAAGCTCTGCTGGGCTTTTAAGAAGTGTTCTGCAGGAAAAAAGCTATGCTCTTGCTGCTTTTTCAAAATTACAAAATACAAGAATTTGCTGGATGTTCACGTCCTCACGTTCACATTAAATATGATCTGACTGACATCCATTACAAGCCTCTTGTTCACAAAAGTATACAGACAGTTCGGTGGATACACCAAATACGGGAGCAAAGAATGACACTGAAAAAACCTCACTACAAACAAATGGGATGTTTGTCAAAAAACAAGCTGAGTATTTGTCTATAAATATTGATCAAATTCAGTTTTTAACTTTCATATTTGCTGATGGAAGAGCAGCACAGATGAGCACAAAGGACATATACAATTACTCTGAATGCCAAACATGGCAATTGTGTCCCAGCTACTACAGGAACTCTAGAGAACAAAGCAACCAACTGGCAATGCCCAAGGCATTAACCATAAAAACCACCACAAATGCCTTATCATTACATTTCAACATTAGGACAAATCATGATTTGATTTTTGAAAACGTATGTACTTCAAATGAAGTCTCTCCGAAAGAGCAGCTTGAGTTTAACATACCAACCAAATACCCCCTATAACGCATTTTCCTACTTTTTGGATTCAGCTCTCAAACACGTAACACTTGAAAAGTTCCTCATAATATTCACTCTATTTTTCATAGATTTTTAATTTGTGTGTGTGTACAAAGCAATCAATACTTTGCTCTCAATCTTAATTCAAACTGTACTTGGCTGAGAACAAACCAACATGTTTTCAAAGGCGGATTGAGTGACCATAAGTCAAGAGAGCAAGGAATGAGTTGTAAATATTAGGATTTTATAGCCAGGTCGATGATTGGTAGTTTAGCAATCAAATAGCTATCCATCTGTGCTCCTGGGTATACTTTCCAAAGACACTAAGAAAACACGTTATCCCAACATCATAGCCACCATATAAATAAAATAGAAATTAATGGTTATTAATATACCTAGAATAAATAATATTTGTTGTTTCCAAGGCAAAAGAAAATGTGTATTTTGCTTTTTATCTCTCCTTCTTCCCAATGAGAGAAAAATATTCTTTGCTAGACCAACATAATACAGGTCTGTTATTAAAATAGTATCAATTACATAATAATGAAAAAAAATAAAGATATTCAGGCACTCCACACTGTCCTACAGGTACATTATTTTATAACCCCCTTGTAACTGAACTAATTTCAGAAATGCACATAAAAAAACATCCCAGAATACACAGACTTATAAGCAGGACAGGCAAAGTGGAGGTAAGAGAACTGAAACAAAAATCAGATGACTGGTGACCCTAGCACGGGGATATTACATGACTTGTCAGAGGTTAAGTAGGAAGTCTGAAATAAGTTTGAACCCTGGCTAGTGCCGGTTCCACAAGTCTGTCTTCTTTCCCCCATCACTTCTCAGTCAGGAGGTCCAGCCAGCATAAAACTGAAAAATGCAGGCAGCTTATAACAGCCAAGAATTCTCCTGCACAGCAAGAATTTATTGGTCTCCAAAACTCTTATTCATAATTACCAGTCGCTTTGAATTGAGCAATGATGAAAGAACATGTTGTCTTGAAGATCATCTTGGAAAACCAATCCCAAGAAGGGGGTACAGGTGGAGCTGCAGCAAGCTCTGGTGCATTACAAATAGCCACACACTCCATCCCAAGAGATGGAGCCATGACCCCACGCACCCGAAAAACTTCACCACATGTACAGCCCTCCTTGAGCAAAGCCAGGACTGGTTCTGCCTGCATCCTACTCGGTTACACCAAGGGCAGGAAAGGTTTTGCACAGCATCAGTAGGTGAGGCAGAGCCGCTTCCTTAATGACATCTCAACCTTTTCATCAAAGCAGTCAGGCAGCTCTTTAGAGAAGGGATAAGAAAGCTAGTGCCAGCTATGCGAATAATGAATAGTTTTCCTCAAGCAAAACATAATTCAGCATGAACTTCACGTAAATGTTCTTTCCACCCACCCACAGATCTCCAACTGATTCTATCCAACCAAAATGCCAACAAGTAAAACCACCTATCCCTTAATTTGGTTATTGTACCACAGCATTAAGATTTTGTTTTACAGCACCTTCCTACAGCTGCCTCACCTCAAAAACTACTTAGATATTTACACAGTCTCCTTTTTTAAAACACATGTGGCACCTGAAGGGGGAAATAAAAGCAGCAAAAGGGAAAACTCCAGAGAAAGCTAGCTGGTATGCTTAAGGCATGCGTGCGTGGCAAGAATGTCTATCTCTAGGCCACAGGAATACTGCAAAAGAAATTCAGATTGGCAGGTTTTGCTAAAATGTTGAAATCCTAAGCCTTCGTTCTATTTACTGTTGAGAACCAAAGGGCTATAGCAGCTGAAGGACACCATTTAAAAATAAAAAATAATAATAAAAAAAGTCTTGAGTCAGCAAACACTTTGGAAACTTATGATGGTAGCTTGTCTGCTGAGCAGAAGAGTATCAAAATTTATTTGATTTACTACATCTCACAGAGCACAGGTTCATTTGTTATATCAGGAAGATTTCACAGACTACGCCAGGTAGAGGAGCACTTGATTTCTGTTAGAAGAAATAAAACTAACAGCAGCTATGATTCAAGAACCAAGTCTCAAGCTTAAATAACCTACAAGAGGAACAGAAGACTCATAAACCTACGTTCTTCACAATGCCCATCAGCTACAAAGAAGGAAGAAACTTCTCTGTTGCAATCTTATTCCACAAGTATCCATAATGGAAGTGTTATACTTTATTCTAAAATGTCCATGACAAAAAAATATTGCATAGGGGTTCCACGTCGCACAAGTCTGATCTGCTGTGTTTTGTTGTTAGTGAGAATCCAGCTGAGCCTCACCTGCGTAACAGGAGAACATTTCTCTTCTTAACTTGTAGCGTGGACAGCTTCTGGCGGAGAACCTGTAGAGACCTTCCACATTTTTCAGTACCTGAGTACAAGTGTAAGATTTGGATTCTGCAGACTTCACCGTGTGACTTTTGGGGAAGATATTAATGTTTATTTAAAACACCCTTAGCCCCACAGTCCACTGTCCTCTTTGCTAGAAACCACCACCATGATGAGAGAGCCAGAAGAACAGAAATGCCCTCAACATGCCAACTGCAAATGGTTGGAGCTCAGAGAAAGATGTCACCCAAACCGGCCCCGTGAGCCTTTAGCCTACACGGGGGCAGTGGGGTAGTGGAGGGGGAGCACAGCACCTCCAGCCCACTCAGCACCACGGCCAGGCACCTCCAGGAGCCGGGCAGGAGGGAGCTGGGCAAAAGGGAGCCATCCATCCTCCTGTGGGGCAGGCAGAGACCGACCACTTCCAGCCAAACTGTGCCTTACAACCAGAGAACCCCTCCAAAACTATTTTTTTGGAGGAAACTTATTTGGCCTTTTAAAATTTCTACAAGAAAGGAGATGAAGAATAATTATTAGGACTCCAGCCCACCTTTTAAACGTGCCCACACATTCAGAAGCTATTCTTATTTTCCAGTCTTCGTAAAAGAGCTTGAAAACGCTCCCTTGTTTTTCTCAGTGATGGTTCATTTACTTTAATTTCAACAATGAAAGTGTGTACTTCAAACCTTCACTGGTAAGTAAAAATACAATGCAGCCAAGATGCAATTGCTGCTCCCACAAACCTGATCACCCAGCAAATTAAATTTCACCCTTTTTTCCATGAAAACATCAACAAGATGAATTAGTAAAAGAATATTTATCCCAGGAACACCAAAATCTTTACATACCTCCAATAATTTGCCATTGTATTCCTAAGGCTGCTGAAAATCCCGAACAATAAAGGGAAGTTTTCATTATGCAGCCTTGTTTTCCACTGGTCACATCACTTCTTATTACAGAAAGTGCAGAGCAAGGTGACAAAGCTACTTGCAGACAAAGTCAATCTCTTAAGATGCCCTAAAAAAAATAAATCATCAGAAACCATCGGTGTCCCCATATACTGTGACATGAACAGGACTCGTGGGGGCAGTCAGACCGACCCGTTTCTCTGAGCTCTGTCATAGGGCCAGCCTCTGCAGGCCTCTGCTAAATGAGCTGCCTCTCAGCGGCTGCGAACACAGGAATTTAGCATCCCAAAACCTAGCTGACATTACTTCCAGGCTCTGAAGCTGGACTCCAAACGGAGCTAGCAGCTTTGTCTGCTGGACGCGGAACAAGGCAACTCCAGCTCTTCCAGAGCCATACTGGCTCTGCAGTACCAACAGCACTACATTTTTTTGGTCAATAAACAGCTCAAACATGAGTCAGAGGGCAGTGACACACAGTAGCTGGTGCCATTTTATAGCTAATTTTATGACTATAATCCTCTTCCTACGGCTACTGTTACAAAACCAGCACCTAATTTCAGGGGTGTCTGACTTGCCCTGTGATGACAAGGGTCACGGGGCATTGGGAAGACGAACCACTTTCCACGTGACAGAGGCTCAGCAAGTTCAAACACTGCTCTCATTCTGACGTGCTGGTCAGCCACCTAACCACCACCCTGGCCCTCTTCAGGACATCAATGAATAACTTAAAGATTCATGCCGGATGCAGTCTGCTTTTACCTGTCATGGTAATATGCGGAGATCGGGGATGCGCTGGGCAAAGCACCAGCCAAGTAACAGGACAATCTCTATTATCGAAAGAACTGAACTGTAAATTAAATAAGATTTGAAACTACTGACACGATCTATACACAAGAAGTTATTTTAATTCTCTTTGCATTTGAAATAACCTGTTTTACCTCAAATTTTAAAAGCATTTCCAGCTCAGCTTGATTTTCCATCCAGATATTATAGGCAATGCAGTTTTAAAAACACATGCATTGCAAGAACATGTCACAGCACCCAGAGGTCCACCTACCTTTCCTAATGGAGAGAGCCAGCAGCAACCGCTCCCTCAGGTTATTTACCCGCATGAAATTGTGTTCTGGATTATTACTGGGAAAGTACTGGAGAACATTTTTCAAAACCAGGCCTGTGTATTCCATCGAAACAGATTTTGCTTTTACCTCTGAGGAATACAAATATGCAGTGTTTTTGTTCTTTGCAGCTCAGTGATTTACTGGCATGCCTCTTCCCATAAAATATTTGCATATATCTGAGAGTCAAACTGTTCTGATACATTCTGTGTTTGCCAGGAAGTGAACGCTTCAGTTCAGTGTAACTGAACATTTAAAACAAGGACAGGCACCAGGAGAAATGGCAGCATAATTAACATACCAATGAAGAGCCCGTTGTTAATTACTACCCATTTCAGGCATTTTGTATGAGCAACTTACCTGAAAAGCCTTTCCATCTGTATGCTGGCAAAGCCAGTAATTAAACAATTCAACACCCCTTTTCCTTGATTGGAGAAAAAATATGTAATTATTTTATATTATTCTATTTGTCACATGCAGTTGGCATTTAGATGAGAAAAACAGCAGCAGCCCAAATCTAAACATTTAAAATTAATGTTATGAGCTGTCCTTGAACAAAACAGCAACATATATACATGTAGAGAAGATGTAAACTAATAGATGCTCCTAATTTGAGCCAATTGATTTTACCTTGTAGTAGCTGCTCCATTACATAAAAGGCTGCACAGTTGCTACTTAGAAGATGATGGACTTTTCTTTAAGGAGTTGCTATCAACGGAATGGAGACAACTTATAAACTGTTGAAAGACTTGAGAGAAGCAGCAGTACAATGCAGGATTCATTTCCATTTAGACAAGAGTAACAGAGAAGCCAATGCACAGCTCAGCACCACAGTCAAACTGTGGCAGTCACAGGAGTCATCAGAGAGGCAGGGGCACACAAGTGGAACGCCGAATCGAAACTGGAGGATAGAAATGTGGGAGATTGCCAGAATGGAAATAAAAGCTGACAGAAGAAAGGAGGAAGCTGAAAATTTAGAAGCATACGTGAAAATGCAGAACATCCAAAAGAAAGGATTTCTCTTTCTCCAAGTGCAGATGGCGTTGCCCAAGGAGGACTAGCATGCTTCAGGTACAAAAAAGGAAATTACATCTATCTTGAAAGCAGCTTCCAATTCATTACCCATTGCATGACCATGGTCATTAATTCACGCAAACAATAAACCCAAAACAGATGGAAGATAGTTTATTAACGTTGCCTTTTTCAACATAAATCCATTTGAAATGCTGACTACTCAAGGTAAAGTCGCAGTCATCTCTTCTGAAAAACATGGTGCTCTATGCTCGGTACCGAAGTTCCAAACCACGCAACTTACTCATCTAAAAGGCCAGTATTTGCTGAAATCCTGCAATACTTTGTGACAAAAATACTCCTTCAGAAGTAGGCAAGAAGGGGGAATTTGGTCCACATGAATTTTTCCAACCAATTCCTTTTCATTACTAACTTGATATAAACAACAAAGACTGAAGAAGCAAGAAAACCAAAGACAGGTATGAGAGCATCAGATCTACCAGTTTGAAGATCTTCCAAGAGCATGTGCTGACTAAATAGGGCTATTGTTTTTATTTCATCAACCAAAAGTATTCCCTCCATACTCAAATTAATTTGGATAAGCCGTTATCTAAATTGATACTGTGAGTTTTTTGGTTTTTTGTTTACTTTTACAATAGAAGATGAATGATTCACTTTTAGCATTTTTTTTCTTTGGTTACAATGTGCATCCACTTTGGATTATAACCAGAAGCTAAAACGTAGGGCAGCAGCCTTACGCAATTTTTCTCTTCCTTGTTACACAGATTGCAGGCTACACGTGGGGCGGCAGGAAATGCTTTACATTCGAACAAAGGAAACATTGTCAGCAAGAATAAACAAGTACCAATTGTTTATATACTGAGCGGCCACCCAAGTTCTCCGAAATTTCAAAATTTCAGTCTCTTTGGTCCAACGCATCTGTTTTCTTGCACTAACCATCTTAGCAAATGTGTGAAGGAGCACCTCTCTATTTTCAGATTTCTTTTCTAAATGGCCTTTATTGAGGCTGCTCTTCAGCGAGCAGCAGAACCTAGCTTGGGCTGGTGTCCATGCCTCCATGGTGCTGGCCAGGCTGAGCAGCTGAGCAGAGCGGCCCCATCCTCACCCATCTCTGAATGCTGCCGGCCACCCGAAGGGATGCTGCCACAACACAGACTGGAAAATCTGCAGAAGACCTACAAGAACCGAGATCTACATCCCCACGTCCTAAACTCAAGGCCCCTCTTTCCCCTTTCTATTACGAAATGTTAATAGCGTTATACTTTCTTCCGTTACCGCTGAATTAACGCATTTCCATTCTTACTTGTCAGTTATGAAGCAGTAAGTCTAAAAAAATTACCTTAAACTACACACATATCTGATCTTCACAAGCAATTTAAGCACAATCTCTGAATTCATCTTCATAATGACAGCCCCATTTCTGTCCTCTTAATAGCAATAATCACTAACTCAAAGGTGTTATTTTGCCTTGATTGTTTTGAAACGTTTTTTTTTTTTCCTTTCCTACCTAATCTCCACAGCAATTTTTCTTACTGGAAAGAAAAACCAGCAGTACCATCTGGTATTACAGCAATCAGCAATATCTGTTTTGTTTTGCATTCATATTAAGAGGCATGTGGAAACATTATTCTATTTGAAAAAATATTTGAAACTAACCACAAACTGCATATGCAAATTTTAAATAAATATTCAGTGATAAAAGAGATACTTTAAAATATAATGCTTTGGAATACCTGTAGATTAGAAATAACAACAACAACAACAACAAAATCAATGCAAGTTACTATTTTGTACAAAGTCCTGAAGGTCAAAACATTATCACAGAACAGTTCAGTAGGCATTATCACCTCACACCACTGCTTGACTGAAATAAGGACAAATTCTGCAGCAAGAAAGAAATGAAAAGAAGGAACAGACCTATAGTTTAAGGATCCTGTTAGCTAATGAATGTTCAGTTTTTGAGACTCGATTCAGCATTATCCTAGAAACAAGTCTACATGTTTTATCTCAGAAACATTAGGGCCCATTATAATCCCCATCAGTAGAACACTCCATTTACTCCCCAGGATGCTGTCAAATTCATTTTGGAGTTTACTGGATACTCTATATTGTAATGAAGGGCAAAGCTGTTACTACCATAGCAATAAAACACAACAAATTTGGGACTCTGCATTGAAAACACAATTTTGAAATCTAAAACACTGAATTAGATTTTTTAATCATCAATTTTAAAGCTGTACCAAAGCTAAAAAAAATAAAAAGAAAAAGAATTGCCAGGCTGTCAAAGCCAATTCCTTTGTGGGAACATGGAATGGGGTGGCAATAAACCTCTTCCACATTGCCTAATGTCTTAGCAGCCTGAGTGCAATGTAAGGCTGAAGTGTATGAAGTGTAACAACCCACTTCATTCCCAGAAGGACCAGCTGGAACGGAAGAATGATTTATCTCCACCTTGAACTCCCACGAGAAGTGAATGGACGCTGACACAACCAGCTCCCAGAACCCGTGCACTTGCTAAGACAGGAAGCCAGACACAGGGCTGAGTTACACGTTCATACAACATGACGTGTGCTGCTAACTCGTTAAAAACTGCAAGTAGAAAGTGCTCATTTAATTGTCCTTCCTTGAGGTTCAACCTCAGGCATTTTGTTTGTTTGCTTTTTAATCTTGCGTTAACCATAGACTAGAAGGACGCGCAGCTAGCTGCTGTGGTTGTAAGAGGGAGGCTTTAAGCCCCAGCAGCATACTTCTGCCACTGCCCAGCACCTCTCTCAATCTCAACCCAGCTCTGGCAGATGCCCTTGTGAGCCAGACAGGTTGCTGTACTTACTTGTCAGACCTTGGGCTCTCTGCTGAAAAATAAATCATTACAGGAACTTTAGTGACTATGTGAACAACTCAGCTACTGCTTGGTTTTGTATTTTCAATTAAATATAAGAGTACGATCCTAAGGATTCACAAAATCTTCAAAGATAGCCAAAAACATCCTAAGGGAACTGCCCTCTGGTGTAACTCCAGATAAGCTCTGAGTGTTTAATCTCACTGTTTCTACAGATCCAACGTATGAGCGTGTGGCATTCAGCAGTGTACCTGTGGGTACTACCTAGGGTGCCCCTTCCCTGTGGGGAAGAGCTGAAGGGGTAAAGCCAGACCATCTCCCATCACCTAAGCACAACAAATTTGTTGCTCGGGTACCATCTGTAAGCTTGAGCCAACTTAGTCACCCAAGGCCACATAAAGTCTCAGGAAAAGACAATGTTGATTTCATCAAGAGTTTCATGTTTTCTTCCCAATTGGGCTACTACAAGAACCACCACATCACATACTTCATCGCAAGTTAAGCAAAATTTGACCCTGAAGTAGTAACAGTTATGGACAAGTTTGCATTCCAAAAATACATGTATTTAAAACAGACGTGGCACTAAGTTACTTTGCTGCAAGCAGTAATTTATGAAATGCTTGTTACACCTCCACAATTTTTTTGTTCTTAAAACCCATTTAATATGCCAATCTTATTTCAGGAGGAAATAAATTAACTCTGATGCTTTGTGCCAATGCAGATGAGCTTCCCACACACTTGTATTGTGTTTCACACTTTGGTTAGTCATCCAGATTACGACAAACGAACAAAGTACTTCTAACCAGATCCTATTCCTAAGGTTAAGCGTGCAGGGAGAGCAAGAAAAGAGATTATTGTGCAGAGCCCCCGGCTCCCAGTGCGATGCCTCGTTGCAGCAGTGGACGAGCACCTTCACCACAAAGACCTGTCGCAGAGGTGGCCGTGTCCCTGCCACAATCTGGTCCTGACAATGCAGCTCCTGCGAACCCTAACATGGACGTGCTGCAAACTGCTCCCACCCTGTTGCAAAAAGAGCAGGGAAATGGATAAATCTGCATCTAACGTGGGAGAGAACATAACATCACAGAGCAGTGCACAGCTCTGTACCAGGAGATACCACAGGGAAAGATTTCCACATCCAGAATTACAGAATACCCAGCTTTTCTGTGTCTGATAATCCCCATTCCACTACCTAGAATATGACTAATGCCCCATGTATTTGTATTGTGGTAGCTGTAGGTTAATGTCCTGCCTAAATTATCAAATGTTATTAGAACCCCAGACAATTGCTTAATAAAAATTTAATCATATTGTAATTTCTAATCATCATTAAAGATGCTTAACAAGTTAATCTCTCTATTGTGCTCCCCTAACATCGTGGATCAGAAAGTCAGCTGGCGTAAGGCAGCACAGCTTCACCAATACTAATAGGGCTACTTTCATTCAACTCCAACTGAGGATCCGGCCCCAAAAGAAAAGAGCAGCCTTAAAATCCTCTCAGTAAAGCTTTTGATTCTGCTTCTCTATACTGCTTGGTGCTTAATCTAAAAATAGAATAACAAAAGCAACAGATTATCATGTTAAAAAATATAAGTCTAGATATGTCATGCACACAGCTCTATCTTCTGCTGTCCGTGGTAGAGCAAACGCAGCACTGCACTGCAGAGGGAAGTCTACTGTTCTCATCTCTTCGCAGCTCAAAGTCTCCTCGTTTTGCCTTTGCCCATGCACAGCTACGTTTGTCTGACAGCAACGCTCGCGCACAGATAACGTGGGAGGGTCATTAATTGTCTGTCAGCCCAGATCTGCTCCCGCTGCCTAGACGAGGAGTGAGAAGACGCTCTGCAACCTCAGCTTCGCATATGCATGTGTAGGCTCGTGCCAGGAAACCAACACGCTTCCTCATCCTTCCGGAGGACAGCAATCTTTGCTTAGGAGCACTTGATGACTGCACAGCAAGCCAGCCTTGTTGTGCTGGATCACTGCACTGCCAGCACGCTTGGTGCTCGCATTCAGTAAGTTTCCCATTGCTCTCCCTGAGTTCACAACACCTGGGGCACAGGGGAATGACCAGGAAGCCCTGCTCCAAGGCTGCCCTGCAGCACGTGCGTACCCAAACTCCTTCAACCACATCTTTGGTGACTCCAGCTGCAGGTGGGTAGAAACTGAGGTGGAAAAGGGTGGTGCCAAAGGGCTGCCAGGCTGCCACAAATCCTCAGCAGTTTCTGCACAGACCTCTAAGCAATCAGGGCTGTTCCTTCTATGCGTACCTTGAAGGAGCAGATAGGAAGAGGGTAAACCAAACTGCTCCCCCAAAAAAGCTGTTTGTATCCGCCTGTGCCTGCAAAACCACTCACTGATTCCAGCTACACGTGCACACACCGGAATTCTCCATTATCATGCATGACATGGTAGCCTGGAAGCTACATAATACTCATTTAATAATCTGTCATTAAATATTGATTTTCATTTAATATATAGAATTCTGAAATGAAAACTCAATCTGATTGGCAAAGGTTTGTTGTTCCTGCTTACTTTATTGACACTTACTGAAACAAACCAACTGTGTACACCAAAACCTTTACCTTCAGAGTGAAAGCTACAAGAACATTTGAACGATTGTTGACATTTCCTCCAGGAAGCCCTTAACAGCCAGAACTGAAACTGACCGAAAAGTGACAAAACGTAACCCAGTATTAAAACAGGTAGGACCGGAATCCACTTTTGGTAAAAGTGTCCCCCATTAGTATTGAGCCCAGCGCAAGATCCGCTGTCCCATTTGTGTTTTATGTTGGATACTCGATGATACAATACCACATTGACCCAAGTACCTTACCCAAACACGTACTACGGCACCTCACACAAGCCCACTTTACACCACCACGCAGTTAATGAACCAGATGTTGTGCCTCACAGACACACATCACCCCAGGGAACCTCTTCCCTCCACAAAGAATTTAAAGATAAAACTTTAGTGAGGTCTTTCTCATAATAAGTTATTATGGGAAATTGATTTATGGCATCTTTTGGCAGGGAAACGGGAGCACACCAAAGGACCTGCCGGCCTTGAGGTGCTTTCCTTGGGTTTTGACATGCTGCTTTCCCTTCAGATAGCGTGGCTGGGACAGCGGCAGGGCACCAAAGACCGGGCGTAGGGCACCATACACCGACAGCAGCCCCCGGCCCTCAGCCTCTCCCCGCTCCCCTCTGCCCCCGGGTGCTTATGCACAACTCCTCCGGGCTCCCGAGGTCTCCCCCGGGCTCAGTGCGAGGCCGCCCGCCCGCCCGCTCCTCCCGGCTGCCGCCGGCCGCCGCCGGTCCCGGGGCGAGCCCGCTCCGAGCCGCGGGGGAGCGGGGAGAGCCGCGGGACTGTCCCCGTGCCCGTCCCGGTCCCCAGGGGCGGTGTGTGCCTACAGCGGGCCGGGGGCGTGTGGTGCGGCGGGGCCAACGTGGGGCGAGACGGAGACCCTGCGGCGCAGGGGGGCAACGGCAGCTACTCACCGGGAGGGTTTACAGCCGCCGGCGTTGCCATCTTGTCTCTGAGAAGGATTAAGATAAATGCATAGAGGGGAGGAGGGATGCTCTGAGCAGCCCGGGGGAGGCGGGGGAGGGAGAGGCAGCCGGGGCGAGGCGAGGCGAGGGGGGCGCCGGGGCTGCTCCCGCCCCGGGGACCCGGCGGCGGCGGCGCTCCCCGCTCCGTGCGGGGCGGCCCAAGATGTCCGATGGCCCCGCGCCGCGTCTGCTCATGCGCCGCGCTCAGTGAGCATGTGCCGGGCGGCCGCACATGTGCGCTGGGACCGCGCCCGAGCGGGACCCCCGGCCGCCGCCCCCCGCGAAGAGCGGCGGGCGAACGCCCGTCGCCGGTCCGGGACCAGACGCCCCCCTCGGGACTCGAACCCGCGGCCCCGGCAGCGGTTCCTCGCCCGGCGCGCAGCCCCCTGAGGGAGATGTCTCGAGCCCAGGCCCGCGCGGGGGCGATGAGGCGCGGCCGTGTGGGCGCCGCTGAGCGGGCGCCGGCACCGGCAGCCTGTGGGGGCTTTCTCCGCTCGGCAGCGCTGTTTCTGGGGGGTCCCAGCGATAAGGGGAGCCCCGGGCACGGGGGTGGTGTTGGGGTGGGTTGGGTGTGAAGCGAGCCCCAGAGGTTTTGAGGTGTGGTGGTGTGCCTCGCCTGTGTCTGAGCCGAAGGTGGGGCTTCAAATGGATCATTCTATGCAGAAACCTCTGGGTCCATTATTATTATTATGATTTTCCTTGTATTACTAATGAAAATGTAGTAACTATTGGAGTTCCTCAGTATGGATCAAAAACAAACATGAATTCAGACAGGCCACTCTGTGCTCCTCATAGGGGATGTATACGGATTGTAGTTGTCACATGCTTTTAAATATCAATGGTTTGCCCTACGTTTTGTTCACATTCAAGCATAACTATAGCTGTAACTGATCTTTATAGCTCAGTTGGCGTCTTAAGGCTTTCTGGTACAAACACAAGGACAAGAAATACGCTTTTTAATGGAATCAGAGATTTTTCTCGTAATCTTATACCTCATGGCTTTAAGATTAAAAACCAGTATCACAGAATTAACAAACTTCAAGATTCATCAAAGACACCCAGTGTCTGCACCAGACATATGTGATATGTAATATATAATAAAAAAGCACGTCTGTCTTGCAATGACTCTGTCACGCCCCTGTAGCACTGCGAAGGCCTGTTAATAGTTAAGCGGCTCTGTTCGCCGTGCGCACTTGCCCTGAACAGTCCTGCAGAATTTAAGGGCAGCACTCAAAGCAGAAAGTTGCAAATCAGTCCCTTGCTCTGCTGAATAAGTAACCTGCAACAGTTTCGCCATTAAGCTGTAAATTGGCAGCAAGACAGAAAGCATGGAGGCTGTGTTTACTCATTTCCTGTAGATAAGTTTAATCAGAGTAACATTAAAATGCTCTTGCTTATCTAGAAAGCTTACTTTATCTTTGATTTATTGTGCTTTTGCCTATGAGATGTTGAGCTGTTTTTCTAAGCATCTTACTGCTGTAGTGCCTCCCGATGCTGTAGAGTTTGGGATATTCTCCAAGCATTCTTAATTCCTATGGTTTAAGGCACATATGCTGATAATACTAGAAGACTTTGTTAGCGTTGGCAATTTTGTAAATATAACTTTTTTTCATTCAGATAAAACTCTGTTATTGTGCTTTTACAGAACTTTGGTCACAGTATTTCTAGATTCATACCTTTCATGAGGAAAAGCCATGTTCCAAGTAGCTTACCCTGCAACAGGAAATAGGGCATAGCTCAGCTCCTTTAGGTTTCTATAAAGTCCCTTATTCAAATTGCACAGGTAATGCTGCTCATGAAAGCCTTGCCATGAGCCACGTGGCATCAAGTTAATTACATGCATAAAGGTGAAACAGCCAAACCCCTAACACAATAATGTTGATAAAATACCATTTGATAAAAACATGATTTATAGCATTAGGCACTTTTGAAGTATCCTCTGAAGCAATTTTCAAGTATTTAGGGGTTAAGCCTTATCCCTCTCTTATCAGAATAACATTGATAATTTATATTTCATTTCTATTTTGGGGATAGGGAATCCACCCCGGAAGAAACAAGCCTAGAGAGATCTGACAGTGCGCTATCCCAGCTTTCAACATATGTATTGAATAAGCCAAACAGCCAAGTATAAGCCAATGAAGCCATACAGCAGTGTGTGCTGTCCCCATGCATGATATCCCCTGAGACTTTAGATTAGCCCAGAAAGAGCACATTGCAGCCATTACATTTGATATCGTGCTCCATCTAAATAAGACCTTAGGGCTTAGAATGGAACATGTTCTGTCAAATCTACTGTAATTCAGACATAATTATGCAAAGTAAGGATTTTTTTTTATTTTTTTTTTTTTTGGTTCAGTGTGAGCTTTGTTGACTCACTTTGTTCTGTTTCACATGCAATTCTTTGTTCACTTAGACTGAGAAATGAGATTGATTTTCCCTCCTCCCCATTTTCTCTACCTTATTAGGTAGTTTTAGCAGGGTTTTTCAGAATCCCAGAAACAATCCATAGGTGAATGAAACTGACCTCTATTTGTCTGTAATAAACTACTTCCTTGCTATCTCATTCAGAGCCTTTCCATATCTGTGGCGAGATCTGTAATGCTGGTAACTGGAGAAAGAAATCACCACTGCTATTAAAAGTATGTTCTAGTAATTGTGGAAATACACGGTGTGTGTTTACTTTTGCTGCAATACAAAGAACAGGTATACAGTATAGCATGAAATAAACTAGTTGCTGTTTCCCCAAGCTTATGCCTAGCTGTGCAGGTTGAAAGCATAATTCATAGGGAACAGGATTCATCATAGCAAAAGCAAGGGCAATGCCAG
Source organism: Oxyura jamaicensis (assembly GCF_011077185.1). Taxonomy (NCBI): domain Eukaryota; kingdom Metazoa; phylum Chordata; class Aves; order Anseriformes; family Anatidae; genus Oxyura; species Oxyura jamaicensis. The sequence continues at coordinate 13,198,282 of NC_048902.1, forward strand.
TCTCTACCTGTACACCTGCTGAGAGATTAAACAGCACTCTATCAATACCAAGTGCAAAATGTAATATATATATGCAATACAGCATTTAAAAAAATATACTGTTTGTGTGGCAAAACAGGATGCTTTCCTTACCATGTTAACACAGCCACAGAAAGTGAATCAACTAGGAAAAGTGATTTTTATCTCAATCCAGTTATTACGTGCCAGAGGAAGAGTCTGTTAGGTGTCTTTACATTGATTGTTTCCAATTTAGAGGCCTATAATCACTGATACTAGTGCGCAGCATAGATGTATTTTCTGCATCTTGGCACAAGAACTAGAAATGGATAAGTTAAGCACTACAGCACACTGAACTATGAGTTGGAAAACTTGAACTTGAATCTTCCCATGTGTTTTCATTCCATGCAATGCACTAATAATTTATAAAATATTTAGTTATTTAAAAGTAGTGGAAAGTTATTTTGTTTGTTTGTTAAATTATTTCCTTTGAAAAAATGAGGTCTTTCCAAGCTGGTTTACTCCATCTGAATCAATAAAGTCCAGACACAAAAGAAGAAGGTAATAATTTGAAGTGAATGAAAATATGTGTTCAATGTCAAAAAATAGATAAAAAGGGTCATGTGGCTATTCTTCCAATTTATGACAAATCCACTTTATAAAAATTAAAAGCCAAGGTCTGAAACCTTGAAGATTCAGTTCCCCAGCAGAATTTACTTTTCCGGGGACATGAAGAAACTAGGAGATATTTCAGATATTTTAATCTAATATAATCAAAACCAGGACATTTTAATAAAGTCTCATACTTTAATAAGACCTCCTAGCTACATTCTTTGATCTGTGTTACCATTGTAATTGCTCGTAATTCATCCAAAAGTCTTGGATATTAAGCAACCCCATCCACCCAACTGTTGGCAACTGGAACATAAAGTGCCATTTTTAAATTTGTTTCGTCACATATGGATGACCACCCTTGCCTAAATAAGCTATAGAGAAAATAATGATTTTTTTTAAATGAACAATTGTAGGAAGGTCTTAAAAGCATTTGTTAAGGAAATTACAACCTTGTTCTTTAAACTATCCCATATAATCTAAGAGAAAATTGTATTATCCCTATAAAATGCAATAAAATACCTCGATAAGAATGTGGAAGATACATTAATCTCTATTCAGTCCTGGAGGTATAGAAATGCAATTTCTATGATGTTCTCTAGTTAGTGCTGTTAAATTCTATGGTGCTTTTCCTTTAGGGAAAATGACATTAAGTATTGGAGAAATGCTCCTAAAGGTGGAATGTCTGTGGCAGAATTCCCCTTACCTAAGAAATGTAACTGAGATCAGATAAACATTCCTATGCTAGTGTGTACTAGGAACCAAGCACACGGGTGTCTTTCATTTCATATCATCAGCTCTAGCATTCTATATATTCCAGGTCTGTGCAAATTTAACCACATATTAAACAACCAAAATTCAAATGATGAAACTTGATGATTATCAAGCCTAAGAGAGGAGTAGCTGGCACAAACACATTAACAGACCACTTGTTTGCTGTACAAGGTTTACTAAGCTGATTATGTTTTACTTTCCTAATGTTAACACGATTTACTGTCAGGAGAACTGCCAACAAGTGACATCCTTAGGATGACAGAGGCTGCTGCTGGTTAACTCGGGCAGAACAGACCGCAGAGCATAAAGGAATGCAGCTTCCATGTTGCATACCTAATTACCTCCCTGAAACCATTCTGTGAAGCAACTGGGCAAAAACCAAAAAGGTATAAACAACACTGTTCTCCTCACCAAAACACCAAGACACAAACAACGGGATAGATCCCAGAAATAACACTGGGATCTGAATCAGCAAAATGATGCAGAGATCAGATCTGTGGAAGTAAAGCCCTTTTCACCAAAATGCCACGTGTTACTTTGGAATACAATAAAAGTTTATCCGTTCTAAGGGATTTTGTTTGTGTGTGTGATATATTGTAATTAGAACATTGTGATTTAAAACAAGAAGTGAGACCTGGGTCGGAGTCACAGAAGTGGAGTTGATGTCACTAGATCCTCCTCAACATCTTTTATCCCTTTCCACCTTCAGAAATAACGGCCTGAGCTAAATTCTGCTGAAACCAGTTTGCACAGCAAGATGAAGGCTTTCATTAGCAATTCTGCCTCTGTGGGACAACCATCCAGCTCACTAGCTCTAAAATACTAGTTGGAGTAAAAAATTAACTTAGTCAGTTTAATAAAAATGATCAGTAAAGCCAGAAGTGGTCTTTTGCATGGAAAAAAGGGCCTTTTTCATATTCAATGCTTAGGGTAGGAACAAACTACCATTTTCCCAGATTCCTGCTGCCCCAGCTGCTCAAAAGCAAAGTCCATGAATGCAGTGAAATGTAAAGGTTAAAGTAATGTAACATCCACATTTTGACAAAAGTATTCTCATTTCTCAGTTCAGGTTTTCTGGTAACCAACAATATTTCGAGAACTGATCTTCCTATAATCCACAAAAGGTTAATGTGTTCTGACATAACAATAAAACTAATGGTAGGACTAGAACAAGTTTACATTGTTGGCAATGCATTTTTACAAGTATACTTTAAAAACACAGTGTATTAGAAGAATACTGCTGCCAACTTAATGGAGGCCTTCACCTGGTTTGAAATGAGAATTTATGAAGGGTATTTTGGTAAGTTTTATAAACATCATCTTATCCCTTTTGCAGAGGATAAGAATTTCTTTATCTTACCAGAGAGATTTGCTGAGGATCATAAGCTGCAAAAAGACTAAAAACGCAGAAAATTTCTCAGAAATAATTGCAGCAAAACAGCCTGAGTCCCACAAGTTACAATTGGCACACTGTGTCCTAAATAAAATAAGAAATTAGGAGGAATCTGAAATATGTGGCACTATTTCAGTTGAGTGGACAGCTGGAAAAACAACAGCAACAACAACAACAAAGCCTAAATATATAAGGAAATGGCTGTCTGATATTTGCCCTCTATTCTAATATGCTCATTCTCTGCTTTCTGCGGCCCCCCTTTCTTCAGCTATGCAAGATAACAATTTCCAAGAACCATAAAAGAGAACAGAACCACATGCATTTGTGTTATAAATTGAATTATGATTTATGACAGGTTTTACATTTCATAAGTAAGATATTATGCAAATTCTCAGCAGACCCTTGCATTTAAAAGAGTGTGCAAAATATTTTTGGTAGCTTCCCACTTGATTTTATTTCTGAAATAGACAAAGTGAATACGTGCACCTGTGTCTCGTAGACCAGACAGTACATGCTTAATTATGTTCAAAAATCTTATCCTTGAATTATGGAATGTGACATAATTCATTTCTACATTAGCAAAAGTGTGCTTTAAGAGTGACAGAGCATCCCTTACCATATGCTTTACGGTTCTTGCATTTGCATTTACAAAGAAGGAAAAACCATCTTGAATATTTTAATAGCTGGATATATAGCCACAGAACATTTTTCTTTCTTCTCAGCCCTTCTAGATCACTTCATATATAATCTAATTCTTTTACTGTATCTGCTAACATGTTAAAATAAAGGTGCATTGAAATACATACATTGAAAAAAGTTGTCAATATACAAGAACTAATCAGAGCAAAGCTCCACCTGCCCAATCATTTTGTTTCTGGCAATGTCCACTAATTCTGCAATGCTTGAGAAGAAAGGGCAAAGACAAGGCAAATACTGAGTTTTACTTCCCTCTGCCATACTCTGAAGCCTTAGAGGTTTCATCTGCATAATTAAAACCCCTCTTAACATTAGCCCAGTGTTCTGAATTAATTGTAGAATGTCACATCAATTAATTTCCACCCACCTGGGCTGTGTTGTGCATTGATCCCCTGAAATAGGAGGCTCAGCATCAGGATTTTAAACAGTAGAGTGATAGAGCTGGCACACAGATTGCTGTTTCATAGCTGCATCTTCTGGTGTAACAGGAAACGATACAGTGCAAACAGTGCTGAAAGGCACATGGAGATAAATGCTTATTAGAAAAAGATTGTGGAATAGCAATCCCTGAGGTGTGTGCTGTGAACTGGACAAAATAGTAGGGAAATCTATCACAAAATACCCTGGTATCCTGAGGTTGAAAGGCATTTCCTGGGTTTCATTCCATGTGTATTCACTATGCCTGTTTCACATCCATGGAGGTTTGCTGAAGATAAGCCTCCTGGACAATATTAAGTAAATGTATTTGGGGGTGTTGAAAGTGGAAATATAAGCTTCTTCCTTTTCCCACACATCTCTGTTTAAGAAAAAATAAATAAAAATCAAGTAGTTGGCTTTTTGACGATTAAATCACTATATTGTGGAATGCAATGTGATGAGGGCTGGGATGCTACTTTGGACATGTCCTGTTTGGCAAGAAGATCAATTCAGACTTCTGTAAGACCCACTCCAGAGCAGCATTTCTCCCTGGGTGTGCAAGAAATTCACTGCAAGGCAGCATGCTGGCAACAAACTTGGAAAGAAGATGCCTTTAAAACTTTGTCAGTGGGATGTAAGCAAGTCACTGTTTTTTCATACTGCCTCTTCCATGATGTGCTTTATCATGTCCATGGGTGTGAGGCAGAAGGACAGATAAAGACAGAGAGATCAGAAGAAGAATGATGGATTGGTGACATTCTTTAGAGCCTGAGCTATCGTTTCACAATGTGATGTTTCCAGATTTTTTTAGAGATTTTCCATTCTAGGCACACTGTTCTTCAAAGTTACAATCCATCAATTAGAGCATTGTATGGTGATGGAAAGCAAAATCAGAGAAAAAACTTTTCAAGAAATGCCCTTGGTGCATTAGAGCTATTGGGGACCACAGAGGTGGTGCTAATTTCCGAACCCAGCTAGGGAGAATGTTAAGGTCACACAGCTGTGTCCATCTGGACAGGACTACACATGTTCCACATGTTGCAATTACATCACCAGCATCTCTGGCACTGACCATGCATGATGAAGACAGACCAGAGCACTGAGCAAGTGCAGGAGGGAGCCATATGAAATGTGATTAGCCAGAGCCTCAGTAATAATACAGGATCACAGGAAAGCACTGTTCCCAGTGCTTCCTGGAATGGTGCTTGACACAGCTGATCCTTGTCTAAATTTGCCTTTAATCAAACTCAGCATCGGTCTAGTGTTTCCTCTGCTGTCCCTGTTGCCCGAAATAGATGATTTCCATAGAGAATGGACAGACTTCCGAATCAGGGTCTGGCTGCCCAAAAGCTGCTAAATGTTTGTAGAGGCACACAGGTGGATTCACCGCTTCAGTAGTCAAGTGAGAAATGTGTGCACGTTTTTGACACTGTCCCATGCCAAAATGAGAATTGGATAAATGCTGTATCCTTTGATTTACCCTCAGCTACATCACTGAATTTAGGATCTTCAAAAGGCCTGAGCAAATCAGGACTTTGAGAATCTCAGCCTGGAATGAAAGGCGGTCATTAAAAATTAAGTTATGTTTCCAATTAAGAACACCCTCTTCTTCTTATTCCCTGTGAACGCAACCTTTGGCATGTGTTTGGAGTATTTGATGCCTTACCACAGGAGCAGTAGGGATGTGTCTTGGAGACCAGCATCCACAAAATACATCTTTGCTTGCAATATTTTTCATGGACAACATATTGACACAATATTTTCATACTATCATGACTAATATCAAATGCTGTTCCCAGACATTATTTGAATTAAAAATATAAAAAAGTGAACTTCTATTAATACCATATGGAATCAGATTAGCCCTGCTGCTAAAATATTCATGAAGAAGGGAAATCCTTCCATCTTCCCCTGTTCAAAGCAATAGCAAAATAGACATAAGCTGTGTGATTACCAGCTTGCGGGTGATAGCATTCAAGGTCATGTTGAATTACTAATCATCTAACCATCCCTTGGAAACACATAGCCACATGCAAAACCCACTCCGCCAGGTTGTGTTACAACAAAATAGCAGTAACAGGGAAGAAAAGACATTTCTTAAATTACTAATGATTTTGATGATTTTGTTTGTTTGTTTCCAGAGTTCACATGATATTTACGCCATAATTATAAGTATAGATTAACTCATTTTTTGTTTCTTTGCTTTTTTTTTTTTTTTTTTTTTTGTATAGTGTCTTCAGAATCAAAACCCTGCCGCAATCAAATGGAGGTTTAAGCAACCACAATTAAATAGTGTGATTCAATGTTTTCAAATTCTTAAGTGTGATGCTGCAGGGCATGTCTCAGGATTAAAACGGAGGAGAGGAACTCAGTGGTAATTGCTCATTTATTCCTGTCTTCACTGCCAGGCAGAAGAAATAATGCTTGGTAAATTCATGGCTTTTCCTCGCCACTGGATCACATGGGCTTAGAGCTTCACTCTCAAATCATCTGGCACCAATTGCATAGCTCATCGGCATCATCTTTTTGTGCAGAAGAGCATGGGAGCACATTTTGTAGGCGGTTGGGCTTTCTCTTAATACTTAGGACTTTAACAGTCTAAGATAAATGAACTCTAAGTTTCTAGTCTACCAGGATTTATAAGTAGACCTCTTGCTAGTGAGGTAGGGCAGTTTATAGGAAAGGCTTTAAGGAACTTCTGTAGCACACAGTGCTGTATAGAACTGCTCTGGTTTTATCACTTTTCAGGCACACATGCCTGCAAAAAGGAGTAAGATTTTGAGTTCCAATTAACAGCTAATACCAAGCTCTTGGCCTGATGCCACATACATCCGATGGTTCTACAGTCCAAGTGTTTTCCAAAATGAATTTCCCTTTAAAAAATTGTAGCTCTAGTCCTATAATCCTAGATTATAAAGAGAAAAAAAAAAAAAAAAAAAAAAAGTGTTAGTTTTCATATTCACTAAACTGCCTGAATGAACCCCAATATAGAGGCTATTGACATTTTTTTGAATTGAACCATTTTTTCCAGAATCTAAAGCTTTCTGGACTTGAATGCATTTTTGAGACCTCAGTCGCCACAAAAGTTAAGGATTTAAAATTAATAATGAAGAAAATCCTTGAAATGATAGAATTCCCTAAGAAATGGTCATTTTATTTTATGATCAGATTTTTAATGAAATATTTTGGATATGTTTCCAAATACCTGAAAAAGCAGAATTACATATGAGGGCAGTATACTTACTACCCTCTGTAAGAGTCTCTGTTTTAAATATATGTTGAGCTGCTTCACAATTTCCTCTTTCCCAGACCAGATTGTGGTAGAACATCTAAATTGCGTAAAATTTATGTTTCACCCTGCTGCAAAGCACGAAGAGCTTTAATGCACAACACACGAATTGCCATGTTCTTGTCTGGAGAGCAATCCTGAAATCATTAGTCAGTTTGCCAGCATAAGGAACATAACAGAATCTGTGAGATGCATATGGTAGCAACTCTAAGTCTTATGACCAATCTGTTTTTTATAACAGTTTGTGAATACCTTTTAAGTAAATTAGATCTATTAATCTGTCTCTGATTTTGCATGGGATCTTTGTCTCATGTCAATTGTTTCTTTGCAAATTTTGATGTTTCTTATTTGAGACATATGTGCTGATATTAGAATACCAGAGCAGAAAGGGATCATTTAAATAACATTTATCATCTTAAACACTTATTGTTGGTTTTGGAAGATATCTGGTCCTTTTAATATCTTCTCCTCAAACAGAAATAAATGACTTCATTTTCCGGGGAAAGTCCAATCTGTTTTTTAGAAATTTTTGCTTTAAAGCTGCCTGTACTCTCTGCTTGGTTCTCATAATGCTTTTTATTGGTGTTTATGTAGTTGTTGTAGTTACTGGTAGTTGTGTTTTTTGTTGTTGTTGTTTCTTTTCTTTTCCTTAGCCAACGGCCATCTCCAGGAAGTCAATTTAGCCTATGTAACAAGTCTGCCATGCTGCAGGGAAGTGTACCTTGTTGGAAAAGCCTAGCTCGACAGGAAAAATTGTTTGTCTAAAAGTGTGCAGCACAACTTTTGTTTGCTGTAGTTAAAACGTAAACGTCTCTGTTCTAAGGTTCTTTAAATTAAACTTATTAAGCTACATACCACATTCTGGAATGTAATTAATGTGTGGCTAAGCTTTCCATTTCCTTTCCAATACCACAAGGGATACATTTGATATAAAGTTGTTTAATATTTTAACAGAAGGTACAAAAACTGAGATAAAGGAAGTTTATTATAATTTAAAAACTATATAGAGCTCTGTGAATCAACCTTTTTCTTCTGGCAAGAGTAATCTCTTCTGCATGTTATATTCCTTCTGCCTATAACTTACATTTCAAGATCCTACTCCCTAATACCAAGGACTTATACACAGTTCACCTGATTTATGGGCACAACCGTTTCTGTCTGTAATTACACGACCAATAACATTCACACAAGGGCCATGGGAGGCTATTTAAATTACACAAATGTCATGCCCGATGTAAACGGATGCCCAGATCCTGATTTCATTGCACAGGTTGTCCTGTACATTAATCTGTCAGCTGAGCTGCAGGAATCAAGGACATTACTCCATATGCAAGGTCTAACTTCATCAGCAGAAGTGTCAGGTCCCAGAAATTCTCTAGGGTATATCATGCTAAGGGGCTAAGTAAGAAGACTCATAGAGCAGTTTTATGGCAGGTTGATGCAAGTGCTTATAGGGTAACATGCCATGAAACACTTTCATTAAAAAGAAAATGTAAGGACAAAACGTCAAGCTGTAGCATTACAGCTTGGGCTATATCTCTCCCCAAGTTCACAATGTAAGCTGTAGCATGCTGGAAACAGAGTTAATAGCCACAAGTGCTGGAATCCAAGTCCCTCACTCATATGAACAAGCAGGTCTACAGGGTTGTTCCTTTGGACAGCCAGAAGCTTTGAGAAAAACAAACTGTCTCACAAATCATAGGACAGAAATTCCTTACGGTCAACACCATGCCCTCCTACTTGCAAAGCTTTAAATCAAAAAAGGAAGCAACAGTCAAGGTAAGAGACCTTTTTTGCTTACTTCTCATGCTTAGAGTTTTAAGGCTGGAAAGAGAACTACAAGGAAAACAGGCATCTTACATTTCTGCCTGGATACAAACTTCCGGCAACATCATAAAGAAGTAAATATTGTATGGCTGTCACTTTCCATGAGACTTGCAGCTATACAATGGTTCAATCTGAGTAATTCTTTTGATTGCGTGGGATTATTCTCATGAATAAACAGTTCAGGACAAAAGCAAATCATTTCCTTTTTCACTTTCATGGAAAGTAGGAGTTTATTGCAAAGACCAACCCATGACACAGCTCAGCAGAGCTTTACAGAGTTTGGAGAGCTGCATACACCGGACTGGACGGTGCTCTGCCCTTTCCAGCATTGCCTGTTCACTAAGTTCATTATTCCTGAAGCAAAGTGCTGGAGTACATAGGCAAGAACTTGAATCCAGCAAAGTCAATGGCAAAATTCCATTGTCTTCAGTGAGGCCAATGGTTTGGCTGTTCATCTCACCCCTTTTAGTGAAGTTTTGGGCTGACAGGGGTTTGATCTACCCTTGCCTCTCAGCAGGTAAGGGCAACTCTTGGCAAACATGGAAGATAATTTAGGTTGATGTCTTAGAGAAATAACCTGGAAACACAGAAATACATGGTGCATATTTTAAATAGAATGAGCCTAAATACCCAGACAGTAGCAAATGTATTAAATTGTCTGCAAAGTACCCACTGATGTGTCCAAGTAGATCACAGCAACATGAAAACTTTTCCAGAAAACAGAAGTTGGGCTTTGTTTCAGGATTTCCAGGATTTTCAATATGTGGATATGAAAAGGACAGATACATGTCCAGCAGAGAGGGGAGAACCAATTGCACAATCTAAAAAACAAAGCAATCAAACAAAACAAACATCATTTGAATTTGCCTTACAAAAAAAGATAGGTTTACAATGCTGAGAATTTCAGATTACATTTCTTAAGGTATCTTCACTGCTTCATGCTAGTATTAAGTGAAATTCTGCAATTCTTGCCTAATGAGGAAGTGCTCATTAGTGTGTGGTTTAAAGCAATATACTGATGCAAGACCTTCTCATTGTAAGGAATGAGTAAAATGAAGAGAAAATGAGACTGAGATACTGAGTTTAATTTAAATAATAAAGACAGCAACTCTAGCTAGTGCACCAGACTTGCGAGACACAGAAAAATGCACTAAAACTGAACAAAACGTTTTAAAAGAAATCATAGTGTTACTAAACACTATGGGATTATTATTGGGATCTCTTCCTTATTTACTTCCATATTTTTGCTTCCCTGTTCCCACCCTGTTAGCACACAGTATATTTGGCCGTTGACTGTCTGGCATTGAGGTATTCCAGCTATCAAGACTTACTTAGTTGAATTCCTCGTTTCCGTTAATGACACTGCTTGCACCTACAAAAACATTCGGTCTCTGACTCATACAAGTAACCCTTAGTTTCACAAAGAATCCTGTCTGTCTCAGTGCGATTTCTTGTATTAATATGAATTACACAGCTGGCCTCCTCCACTGAATATTATTTTACATCCACGTGTAGGAGGCAGCAAGGTCAGACAGCTGGGGCACAGGGGGGACGTGTGGGAAAAGGGAGCTCTAATTCATGGCTCAGCTCTTGGCCAGGCTCCTGAACAAAGATCACAGAGGCAGAAACAGCAGAGAGGGATGGAGCGATTTGCCCACCTTGCCTCTAAGTTAATCAGGGAACATCATTCCTGTTTACAGCAGGTACAAGCAGCACTTAGGACAATATAATTCATTTTATTCCTAGTCTGCTCCATTGATGAGTAAAAGGTTGTCTTGTTCTACTCTTTCAGGAGTGTGATATATGGCCAGAAATGAAACACAGATTATTTTATCAGCAATAATACTTCAATAGATTCAGTTCATGAATCCAATTTCCCTAAGGACTAGGCATAATTAATTTCCATCTAGATAAATAAGTTTAGCTATGGATCTACAGAAGAGCTCAAAGGCAATTCGTACAAGGAAAGCCATCAGTTGGATGGAAATAAAAGATCTGAGATGTTGAGGCAAACACAGCACTGATGCAAAGAACGAGCGCAAAGTAAATAAAAGTTCTAAGATGCAAAGGTAAATACAGCCTGTGTGCAAAGATTTCTGGATAATCACTATCCCCCCAACTTAAATATGTAATGAAAATGAGTTTAGGATCTACAAAGCTAAATTCTGGCATTGGTTATGTCATCTCTGGTATACTTCTGAGAAACAAATAAAACAGCTTGTTAATAAAAACTTGCTAAACCAATCATCCCTAAATATGAGGAATGCAGAGACAGTGGCCTTGTTGTATTACTGTCTAATCTGGAAAAAATAAAAAATAAAATAAAAATTACCCAGACATAAATTTGGCTTTGACACAGAAAAGCACAAAGTCAAAAAATATTTCTTTCACTCCAGTGGAATTACATCTGACCAGCATTTCCAGAAATGTCTTACAAAAATCCCCCTAATAAACTCAGTGGGTTATGAAGTAATGTTGGACAGCAGACACAGAGCAGCAAAAGGTAATGATATATGTTGTTGGTTTTATTTACTTATGACACAAGATTACTTCTGGAATACATGCTGGAAGAAGAAAATGCATGAACAGATAGAAAGACACTGCATTTCTACCTTTTGGATCACTTTAGAACAATTCAGAAGAATAAATGGGAGCTGTAAGAGCATGAAAGCAACTTCTTTCTGTGGAGGACATTCTGTGAGAATGGGTGTTGGAAGACAGTAAATACATTTTTATTTCGCTGTTCAGTGAGTATTAGTAGCATTGGATAAATGCTTAAAAAGATATTTTGGAATTTTATTAGAGCTAAGACAGACTTCCCTCCATCAAACAGTAAAAATTATCAATCAAATTAAGACATATTTTTTTTCCATACAAACCAAGGTGCTATGTTCAATGAGGTACTGAGGACGAAACACAAAATCTGGCCCTCCCAGCCCTACTCACGCACTGTCTCCTGGCAATAGGCAATATATTGTTCCTGTTGTCAAACAGAAAATGAAATTTGTGTGAAGTGAATAGACAGCCTTAAATACCTCCAGCAAGCTGTTATGAAGTTATTGATAACCTATCCTACCTGTTTAAGTATATCACCATTAATCTATCTAATCTGCTATTTATTTAACCCTCATCTCAATATCCCAGGTGCTTTGTCATTTTTCAACACAGAACAGATTTAAAATGTATATATATATTTAATCCCTGTGCATATCTTCCTGACCTTTATCTAGCTATAAATGATGTTAGTGTCAATGAGAAGACTTCAGCTGACATCAGTCAGAGATGCTTGAATGCTTTTGATCCTTTAAACTTTTCATTATTTATTTGTAAGCAATTTTAGTCTTTTTTTCCCAAGGAAAAGGTTTTTGTTGGTGGTGAGTTCAAACAACTCATTACATTTCAAAACCAAACAGAATGCTTGGTACTGTTATGCTGAATGAGGGTGGAAAGAAGCAAGAGAATTCATGGGAAAGGGTCAGGAGCTGCAGATGGAGCCAAAGCAAAAATGCAGTAGGAATCGTGGAAATCACCACTGATGGAATGCAATGAACGTCCCTGAAACACCACGGGTTGCTCCTAGTTCTCACACTGCTGAAGGGATCAACACACTGGTTCAGAGCATCTGAGTAGCAAAATGCCACACAACTAACTAAAATGTCACCACAGCTAACTCTGCAGCCCTACCTAGTCACCGAACATACCCAGCAGGATGTCAAAGCAGGCCGTGTGAGTGTTGTGCAGAACCAGATCCATTAATATCATATCTTTTTTTCAAACCACCCTTCAGGCCTTGCTTTTTCCATGTCCACAGACCTCTGCCAGCGAGGATGCCACCGAGTAACGATTTGGAACTGCAAATGTGTGACGATTTAAGACCTGGCTCTCCCATGGGTTTCACAAGGCTGTCAATGCCTGATTTGTGATGGTGGTTTCTGAGGAGCAGGACTGAGCCTTCCTTTTTCCTGTCTGGTGCTGAGAACATGCTTGGCACTTAACCAAGATGCAGAAAAGTTGCTTAGGTGGATGGTAATTTTGAAGAGGCAGATGGAACGAGGATATACGTCACTCTGTGGCACAGTATTTCTGATAGACTTTATAATCCTCTGCTGCATGAGCTAGCATAGTTTTATGTCCAGTGGAAACATTAGGCTAGTCCTCTACAGAGATGGAAAAAAAATGAGCTGTTGCATTGCTTGCTACTCCCTGCTAACATTAATCTGTGGGTGGACCTGGACATCTGAGCCCACGCTGACATGAGCTGGGGCAGATGCGTGCCTATAATAAAATTGGCATATATTCATTTTACTGAAAAGTGAGGGAATGGACTCGGTTACACCAGAAGGGTCTGTTAGCAACTGCTCAGCAAACTGATTTGCTGCTCGGGTCCACTGGGACAGTTCTAAGCACCCATAAAATACAATATTTATCTCAATATCCACCAAAGATTGAATCCAAAATGGTGATCTTTCACCACAGGTTGGCAGCATATTTAGAGCTTTATGTTCCAACTGCACTGACTCCAGTGTGGAGGCCACTACTGAATGATCCCATTTCTGCTGTGGGCTTTGGCTTTTAGGCTGCAGAGGGATTTCCTCTCAGAAAAACCAATATTTTCCTGAAAATTTGAACAATGATTTCCAAATTCAAAAGCAATAACTGGATGTTTAACCGAATCCCACTTGGTAAGGCTGTTATTATTTTGCAGCAAATGTTTACAGCACGCAGCAGCCAGCTCACTGAGACACAAGGGAAGTGATGATCCTTGCTCTCTGGAGCCTGCAGCTCGACTGACACACCACAGCAGAGAGATGAGACAAATCTGTGGGATGGGTTCGGAGGCAGGCACGATGGGACTCCAAAAAATCCCAAAGAAACCCAAGTCAGGGAATCTGCTTCCCAGATATTTATTATGGTTTGCAAAGCTTCAAAGATAAAAGAATCATTCCAAACATAAACTCTCATCCCACACAGACGATGCTTGTACTTACATGCTATTGTCTCAGCGAGCTTTTGTTTCCAGCAGAAAACCTTATTGCATTTGAATATAGTTGCCGGGAGTTGAGTTAGCAGACATGATGTTGACAGCAGAGAAGTGATGCATGTAGAAGATCACAACTCATTTACCAAAAGGCTGAGTATGGCTTGTCCTAACCTGTATGGCTTAGGGTCAGAGTTAAAGAAAAAAAATAAATAAAAATAAAAAATAAAAAACCTAAATTAAAAATATATATATATAAATAAATAAATAAAATAAAAATATAAATTAAAAAAATAAAAAATAAATAAAAATAAAAAAATAAAAAACCTCAATGTATTTTTGAGAGGAGTACAACCTTAAGGGACTTACTTTCCGGACAATTTCAATGCAATACATTCTTTTAAGGAGATTCTAAGCAAATCTTGAAGAATTTTTCCACTCGCCAATAATGGACAGTAACACCAGCAAATAGTGCAGGTCAGCCAACAGGAGCTTGTTACCTCTGATAACTCTCTTTGGAAACCTGAGCCTTCACTTTCACTTTTTAATTACTTTTTTTATTTTTTTATTTTTTTTTTCATTTATAATGTATTCCTAAACTTCTTGGACTAAAGAAATAGCTTTATGTGATCATATTTTTTTTTCATTCTATTTAGCATATTTTTTTCCCTTTCCAATTACACTGATTGTACTGTTTGAATTATTCATCCATGTAGGATCTGAGCACTCCCTACAAGTCTCTCTATCCTTAACTCACAGTTCTGTGTGGCTTTTATATCACTAACTGTAAAAGACCAAGTTTCTTCTTTATGCAAATCCATGATATTTTCTCAACTGGCTTTGCTAATTATTTCTCTGTATTTCTCTGTCTATTCACACAAATTTGTCACTACAGGGATGCTGTTAGTGCTTTTATTTCTGTTAAGGTGAAAAAAAATCATGAGCTTCCAACACAAGGGTATTATCTAGGAGCAATTCTTCCCTAATATTCCAATTACCTGGTAAAATGTAGTTTATATCCATTCTGAAATCTAAGCTTCAGAGCCTCCTGGCTCACTGGTTCAAAGCCCAGATCCTACTGATCATTACCAATAATAGCAGCAGGCTCATTAAGAGATTTCGTTGTATTTCGATTAACTTCACAAGGGGAAAATTACAACACAATTGCCAAAGCTTTTTGCTTGTCTATTTTTATTATGTTTTATCTTTTATTAAGGATAAACATTAATGGAGCCAGAAAATGCAGGTACTCCATTTTCCGTAGCGCAAAAGGTCTCCTGAGAAAGACAAGTGCATATCTTGTACTTTCACATTCATTTCTAGTTTCTGGTAGATGGGAGACCTAAAACACACCTACCTGATCTGCAATGCAAAGGAATGAGAGAAACAGAAAACATTTTGCAAAGAAGACAGAAAGGATGACTAATTCCCACGTTCTGCGGATTTTAAGCCCTTGTTAAAATTTGAGTTTATAGCTGTAACAGAAAATAAATAAAAGGAGCAAAGAACAGATGAGGAATTAGAGCCGGTAGTCACTATTGGGAATGTTAAGTCAGACGGTGTTAAAGCACAAGCATGTTATGGTATTACATTGATGTCTGAGTGAGCCAAACCTGCAGCAGATGAAAATTTAAGAAACTGTGCACACTGCCACGAGCAGAGCTCCTTGTCAGTTATTCAAATCATTTGTTGGTTTGATATCTTAATTCTGGAAAAAATACGCTAAAAGAATACTGTTAAATCCTAAATGCCTTATGTTCATGAGACTAAGGCATGGACTCAGAGCACATAACTGGATGTTCTTTAGTTTCCAAATATTTAATTTTCATTCAGAGGAAGAAATCAGAAGCTTCCTACAACTGACATTGTTTCTTTACTGGGTATACAAACAACGCACCATCTGCAAAATGACTGGTTGCCTAGCTTAGTTCACTACAGGTTTTAGTTCCTATAAGCAAGTTATAGTTCCTATAAGTAAGTAACAGTCAGCTTTGCTTTCTTGAATAGGCATCTCCTAGAATCAATTCCTGCTTAAAAACAAACAAACAAACAAAACAAAACAAAACAAAAAAAAACTTTCCTTGCCCTACAACTGCACTGCAACATAATTAATAGCATGGACATGACTGGACAAAGACATTAGCACTTTACAGACCCTTCTGAGTAAAGCCAACAAGAAATTTCTCAACTGCATAGAAAAAACAGACTAATTCAGGGAAATATTAGAACAACAACAACAAAGCCGAATCTCAAACCGTAAGGGAATTTCAGCACCAAAATCCAGTTTTAGATTTTGTCTTCTGCCTTGATCACTGAAAATTAAGCCCTGTCAAAAGCCTGGGTATCAGTGCAAGTCCTTATGGTAATCAGATATTTCTAGTTACCATATTCCCAGGTGCACTAGGATTTACTTCCACCTGCTGCTGAAATAAGCACTGTGCAGCAGTGAGCTTCAGCCTACATTTCTGCAGTCTGTTCAGTTTTCTCCATCATTGGGCTCAGCTGCATTCCCTTCCTTTTTCAGGCTCTTCCACTCATCCCCAGACAGCTGCTCACAACCCACTCCTTCCTTTCTTGTTCCAACAAGGTCCTTTTAAGATTCATATTCTTTTTGATCTCTGGGCTCTCAGACTTGGCAAGCCAGCTGTGCAACTGCCTGGGGTCTGAAAAATAGCATTTTCCCAACTGATTATTGAGTTTTTGTTATTTTAACTCCCTTGAAGTTGTTTACCCCAGGTATCATGTCTCAGCCACTCTTTTGTTGCCCATTGGTTTCCATCTTCTCCCAGACTAAACAGCTTTCTTGTACTTAACTCTATAAATAATCTTCACATGCACAGACTGATGCATATAGGCTCTTCATGAAAATGGTATACTTAATTCCCCTGGTTCTCCAAACCACAGCAATTAAGATTAGTTATCTAGAATGCTATGCTAACAATTCCCAGATTTATAGGTTAGATCACTGGTGGAAAAGACTTTTGTCCTGCAGGCTCTTTGACTCTTGAATTTGCTTTCCTTTGTTGGTCTTCTCTGCTCTCTGTTATTCATATGAATAAAAGAGTGAGGGGTAGGCAAGTCATCACCTGGGGTATTGTCTAGGTAGGTAATTTCTTTAAAAAAAATAAAATAAAATCATAGCAACCAGAGCCTTCATACTTTGTAAATTCACCTGCTAGATTTCTCCTTTGTTCAGCATTTTCTAGTTTTCCAGCACTTGTTTCTCCATCTTTCTTCCCACGCCCCTCCCCAAAAGATAATCTTCTCATAGTGTTTCTTTTTACAACCCATTTTATACCAACAATATTTTTCCAAGAAATTTGGAGGTTTCTTGCCTTTTTTTTAAAAAAAAAAAAAAAAAAAAAAAAAACTTCTTAAAAGTGGGGGGAACCAAATGCTCCCATCATAAGATGGAAAATATTTTTCAAGACTTCTTGAAAGACACTATTTGTGGGTAAAGCAATGCACTGAAAACACAAAGCACTGCATCTTACTTCTTTGCCTGATTTCTCACCCGCTGCTTCCTATTAAAATAAAATACACTTAAAATCTAAGGAGACAAGCATAAATAGCTGGAAGAGGAAAAAGAACTTGTAAATCCATTTCAGTTTTCTGGAAGAACATAGCTTAAATCAGCATATATGTCAATTTTAGCAGCTGACATGTACAGTTAAGTTATAAGGTGAACACACCTGACATGAGGCTACAAAAACTGCAGTGAGAATGAAAGAGAAGATAGGGCTGCAACAACCACTACCATAACTTTATGCTGATCAGGTCTATGTAACACTATACTAAAATCTTTTGTGTCTTTTGATGACACCAATATGGCTCCATCCTCAGTCACTGCTAAGAAGGTGGCACACTTCAACAGAAGCGGTGAGAAGAAAGTGTAAAAGTCTTCCCAAAGTCAACTGGATCCTTGTATGAACTATAATAAATGTATTGTGGTAACGCCCAGCACTCTCTTTTCACTCAGTGCCAGTCTCAACCATTTTCTCCTAATTCAGCACCGAAGTAGAACTGAAACAGCTGGAATAGCAAATGCAGGATTTTTATGGTACTTTATAAGAAACTGTTGGAGCCATTGCCAAATCCACCCAGACAAAACACCCAACTGTTCTATAAAATGCACTATCTCACTGCAGAATTAGGAAATGTTCCTTTGCAATGCAGGAAAACTATTCAACTTGCTGGTATTTATAAATAGCCACGTATTGCAGTCATGAGCTTCTGAAGAACACATTCTTTCCAAGAAGAATGTCAACGTTAATCCACTGAAGAGTGAGTGGGTGAGTGTGAGAGACAGTGTGAACGTGTGAGCACAGCGGTGCAGGGTGCCTGGCAGGAGCCGTGCTAGAAGAAATGAAGTGTGGCTCTTGCCGCAGCCAGCTGCCAGGGCTTGCTCACCTCCTGCCCCCATGTAGTCTCCCAGCCTCCTGGCACTGGCGTGGTTTTAAACCTTGTGCACAAGCTGCACTATCTTGAGAGAGGAAGATAGGAAAGAGAGAGATGGGAATGTAGCACATCAGGAATAGCTTCAGTTGCATCATGGACTGTATCTGTGCACTGACACTATGGCAGGAAAAAAGTCCTTTTCCGACCTTTGAAGGCTTTCTGTTGAGCTGCTCTTGGAGTAGGATGTGGAAATAGATTGTGGGATGGCCTTGAGAAGTATATCCTAGTCTTCAGATTCTCCTAGACAAGGAGACTCCTTGTAGGAAGTCATGATATTCTCCTTAGCAAGAAAGGAAGACATCCATCAACATGGTCTGAGTAGACGAAAGAAGTAAGAGTTCTTATCCATGTGTAAGGCTTCTTATAAATGGACAGGACAACCTCCCTTCTTAGTTGAGCCATGAATAAAAAAAAGGGATTCCCATTAAGATTTTCATCAGTCACACTGGTATGGTTACTCCATCAAGAACAGTCTTACACTCAACTGAGACAGCACTCTTATCTAGATTTTTTTCTGAATTTTCATTATACTAAAATGTCTAGCAGTGTTAAATAATAGCAAACCTCATTTATTTTTTAAAATGAGAAAATAAGTTGCAGGTTACTAAAAATATTGAAAGCTCAAAACCCTAAAACTATTACAATAACAAGGCTGAGGTCTAGAGGGAATTTTTTTTCTGGGCTTTCAATTTGTGGCAGAGATTTAAAAACTATTTTAGTAAAGGAAAAATAATCCTCATATGAGAAAAAATTAAGAGAAATTAGTTCAGCACTGGACCTTTCACAGATACTTGGTCATAAAACAACAAACAACTCGTCATTCTTAATGTTATTATTCTCTCGGGAGCTGAGAGTTTTGTTTGCTGTAATAAAGTTTTATAATTGAGCTCAACTTTACTGGAGCAGAGCTTTTTTCTTAAACAGCTGAGAAATTGAGATATTCTGATTTAAAACGATGCTTGCAGCAGAATAAACATGTGTGTGGTATAACCAGGTCCTTTGTAAAATGAAAAATGAAATTATGTTGCTTTTATTTTATATTTTCTCTTTCAAGGAAAGGCATTTTATTTTCATTGCTAATATATACCGGGCAGAGAAGATCAGATGGTGGATATTATAATGAAGACTTCTTTGTTTGCAGAAAAACTGTGTTCGTGATCTTCTTAGAATGTCTGACAGTTTAATCATAAAGAAATAGATGTCTCAGGTGGAATTGTTGTTAGCTGTGCCTTAGGTTGATTTATTTTCTCTCCAAACTGAGCTGATTTTATCAGAACTTGTGATAGAAACTTACCTTGCATCTTATGCTGTGGCAGTGCAATGAACGAAATCCTAACGCACCAGTTGTATCTCAGAAAACTCCCAATCTGAATGCAGTCTTTCCCTCCCCTGCCTGTTAATTTTTGGAACTATAATGTTTTATTAGGAGCTACAGGTAGTAGGTAAATCAAGATATAGACATCTCTGCTCTTAACCTTTACAACTACCTTTCTGCTCAGAGCGGCTCATTTGTACCAAATCAAGAACCCACATACAGCACAGACCAATACGTAACAGATACAAAAGCAGAACAAAGTCTTATTTATGCAGCTTGATCTCAGGACCATAGTGAGGTTTGTGGTGTAGCTGGATAATCAGCCCACAGGTACAACTTAAATACCATCTTACCAAGCACATCAGATAGAAAACCTCAGAGATAATAGTTCTTGTCTAAATTGGGCTTGGCATGCTGTTTTACAGCACCCATTGGAAATCACAGAGGATAAGCCTGGAAAATGACTTTGTCTAATGAAAAAAACGTGGCATATATGTGCTGCTTTTGATACAGCCAAAAAATGCTCTATTGAAATAAAAGCACTGTGACAGCCAAAGAGACATGAACCTCCCCAAACCCATCACCTACTGGATCACTAATTAAAGGCCAGTTCCTAGCTTAACCTCACTTCCAGAGGAGCATCAGCCCCACTGAATGCACTGCAAAACAATCCATGAGTTTGGGGTATATGGTTTTTCCATTTGAATCCCAGCTCTGCTTTTTACAACAGGAAAGGAAAGCTGGGGACTTGAGGCCTGATTATCATTTATACAGTGGTCTACTTCTAAGCACAAATCAAAACCTCAGCAGGAAACTGTGTGCAGGTGAAACCTCTTTCTCCTGTTCCTACTTAAGGCAAAGTATGTAAAAAACATGCCATTTTCCCACTGAAAATAATAATATTTTTTTTGAAAGTAAGTTTGAATGGAGACAGAAGAGTCTTCTCCAATAGACGTCAGTTAACATAACCGATTTCCTATTTCCATCACTACTTGTGCAATATGAAGTTGACTTTGTACAAAAGAGAATCATAACTCCCCGCAGACATCTCTAACCTTTTCTTAACTCATCTCCAACCTACCATCTTTTCTACTTTTCTTTATGCTAGGCTAAACAGAACAACAGCCTTACTTTTAGTTCATTTTTGGAAATGCATTCAGACTACTCTTCCACCCAACAGCCTGTATCTTCCTTTTGACAATGGCAAAGACTGGAAGGTTCATGTTCTTTTAAGACATGTTTCCTGCAATCCTCTGAACTACAGCAAGATGCCTGCTTCTTGCACAGAAACCCCAACGCATATATGGCAGAAGGATGTGATTTGATCTCCAGAAGAAAAACCTTCCACTTGGCATGATGAACCAATTCATATTCCAAGTCCTTATTTTCTTCTTGGTTCTCGCAGTCAGAAACATCTTGTGATACTGAGTAACAACAACATAATCTGAAAATTATGCACAGATGAATGAGCTCGCTCATAGCTGTTATTCCTCAATCTATGACTTACACATTCCACATATTATGCATTTTTTACCTGCATACTGTTCCAAAGAATACACACATGGGCAAGTTTTTGAAGGGACTCTGGGGTAATGTATGATCCTACTACCCGCAAGTCTTATGATCCGTTCTGTAATGACCTATTTTTGGTTTGAGATTTTCTCCATATCTTAAGAAAGTCTAACTTCTTATAATTGTTTCTTACGTTTTGTTTACTAGACATATTAATACATATATTTTAGGTGCTGCTTAACGTAAAGCATTAAAAACAGATTTGCACCCAATATTGACCACTTGATGTATCCAGACATTAGCTAATAAGCCAAAATTCATGTGTTGCAACAAGTTATAGTAGTCTGTGGCTGCCCTTAGAGGCCAGCTGAAATGAACGGAAGTCTCTTTCCCCTCACTGTTACTTGAAGTAAATCCTGGACTCACCAACTTTCCCAGAGCAACCACAAAACGAACCACAGCCATTCAGTCTCACTTCCACTAAAAAAAACTGAGAACATCAGTTTCTGCAAAGCAGCAAGATGTATTTGCTTTCGTGAGTGCTCACTGAGCTTTCTGCTCAATGCTCTCAGCCCTGTGATATTAAAAGGAGCAATCTGGTTCTTTTGAGGAGAAACACCGAGCTATTAACATAACTCGCAGGTGTTCCTTTTTATCATTTGATACTAGAGTCTTTAACAAATTGCTTGCATGAAACCACCACTACCAGTGCCAGCCAGGCTTGAAGAAAATTATGGACCCTCAGAACTGAATCTTCTCTCATCCCTGCTGCTCTAGATTAGGTCAGAAGAATGCTAATGGGACAGCACGAGCACAGCAGCACTGCATTTGTCTTTCTTCTGGCTGCATTTGCAGCCAGATTACTTTCTCTGATATTGCACTTCTTTTGACCCAGACTTTTGAGTGTTTGACATCAGCTCTGAAGAGAATAAGAGTAACGATGCACAGATAAGGAGCTCATCAGACTGTACATTTTCCCAAAGACACAGGAGAAAGAGAAGGAAATATTTCTCAGAAAAGATCATGCCATTTTTTTTCCCTTGGATGCTTTTGGGAACTGGCTACGTAAAAATAAATTGTCTTAATACTTCTGAATTTTCCATACCAAAGGAAACCTGATAGGTAAAATTAACTCTATTCATATGGGAAATGAACTTCATTATTTCCCACTGCTGTGCAATAAATAACTGTAACACAAGCCCAGTAAAGGACTGGACACTTGTCCTAGCTTCAGCCCATAACCTGTCCGGGATGGAAATAGTATGTGATGGTATGTGTCCAGTATATGACAGCTGTGGCCATGGTTTATTCACAACCTCCAGGTATCACTTTCCTTCTTCCTTCAGCAAATCTAAGATGCAGCTGAAACACTGTTCTCAAATGCCACTCTCCTCAGTTCCTCTTCAGGCCTCCAAGTAGCTCCTATCTCTTGTTGAACTTGACCACCTCAAGTTCTCATCCCCATGCTGCCAAAACCCAAAGGGCTCCAGTTAAATTATCATTCAGGCTATGATTAGCTCTGGTCCTCAAGTCAAAAATACCTTCAAACTGAACACATAAGCCCTCAGAGCCTGAAGTCAACCACTTCCCCCCAAAAAACAAACAGCAAGATCCAAATCCAAAATGTGTTTGGAGAAAAGACATTCTCTGATCTCATAGACAATCAGGGCTGTCTGCATACCTTTCTGTTCACATCATCTTTTTTCCTCAGTAACACTCTGTGCTTTTCTTTCTCCCATGCTGAAATATAAAACCGGAGCTTCCCACATCTCCGTAGTACATCCTCTCAATGCACGCCTTTGCCAAACTGAAGGCTCATTAGGACTAGTGCTGCCTTTTCGTCACCTCTGAAGTGCCAAATACATTTTTGGGCACAGGAACTGCAATTTTTGTAAAATGGTCTTAAAAGTTTTAAGCTAGACCCAATTCAAGTTCTACGATCCCTGCCTCAGTTTTACTGGGGACATACCTGGATTTTTCCAGGAAGATTTTCCCCTCATTCTTGACCTGAGAGAGATGATTATTCATGAAAGTGAAAAAGTAAAGTAAAAGCTGAACTCAGGGCTTTACAAAGAAAATGTTCTGGATGAAAATTTGTAGACTAAATATATATATATATTGTAGCAAGTCAGTAAGTGTATCAGCACTGAGAGAACAAAAGAAAAAAAGCAGAAACAGAATATAGAACACTACACAATCTGCTAATTCAAGAAAAAAATATAAGCTAATTAAGATAATGATCCCCACAGTTAATTTCCCCATGAAATTAGAAAGCACATCCCTAATTCAAATACAGTTCTTCAGTGATGGAGTGCTCAGTTCCCTTTGCACATCTCCACAAGCTGTAGTATCTCCAATGGAACAGGATGAAATCAATTTGAGAAAGACTTGAGAATGTCCTTCTAGATGGGATAGCAATGACTCCTGTGCATTCACAGGGACTTCCTATGGCGATCTATTCTAGAAAATTAATCTGAAATTACAAAGGTGCATACTTAAAGCAGATTCCTTAAAACTGCATTCCTGTTTAGCTTGTAGTTATACACTATTGTTGAAAATTAAGGTGTTCTTCATTCAGTTTAAATTATTTCAGAATAATAGCAAACTGATTATCAGCATTATAGTTACGCATGGGCGTGCACCCCGCACGTTTAAACACAGTTTAGGTACGATAACTGTTTCATTAGCGTGTATGCAAATCTGATCTCACCCATCAAAGTATTAATGTCCTCACTCTTAATATGCAAATATCTATTTTTTTTATAACCACTTTTCTTCCGGGACACAATACGAGGCTGATTTTCCCCTAATTACTATCACAAGATGATGTGTAGTAAGGAAGTCCTTTTTGGAGTGCTCCATTTCTGTGGGTCACAGTTAGCAGCTGACTGCCAAGCCAGATGAAAGATAATGAAGAGAGAGAAGATTTCACATTGGATATACATCATTTACTTAAATAAGGAAAACAGATGATGTTTTGCTTAACTGTTTGGAAGAAGGCACAGAAGAGCCTCATTCTCTAAGGGTTCAAAGTGGTTTGAGCAGGCTTTGCTCGGTCTCTTCCTTCCCATTTTTATATTCCCTACCTGAAATAGGAGGGACAAGATAACCTTCCTGCAAACACTGGCCTCCAGCTCAGCGGCCCACGGTTCTGGCCACGACCTTCTCTCTGCTCTACAATACCTAGCTCAAGTTACCTCCAACTATTGGTAAGGCCGCTAAATGCAGCCACAGTAAATGTGCCCTGTACTGTCACACTGAGGAACTGAATAAACGGATATCCAGTCTGCTCCCAAATTCTTTAAAGCTTATGGAATCTGTTTTTGACACAACTATGTTGCTACTATATAAATCTTGATATATTTATGAGATATATATATTTAGAGAGAGAGAGTGATGGGTACGATAAACAAATCCATACGTGAACTAGTTTACTTTCCTCATAGACAGGCACTCTGCACTATCTGGCTCTCTTCACCATTATATAGCCAGAGTCAATTATAAACCTTTTATGTTTCCCTAGCAGGAAGGTTAAAATTCAATTCTCTTTTATTACAGTTTGCAAATATAATATACTCTCCAGCTGGCTAGGAAAAGCTTTTTAGTTAAATCATCTTGTGCAACACTGCTTCTTAGGTGCTGGTACTTTCCTATTCAACAACAAACTGACAGCCCTGCACTTCCAGGGTATTTATTGGTCTGTTCCTTAAATGTAATAGTTATTTTACAACTTTTTTTTTTTTTCTTAACTGGGTGGTGGGTGGGGGGAAAGCATGCAACCGTGCTTTTAGATTTAAAACGTCTCCTAAAGATGGTAAATGCTGTCCTTTGTGCCTCTCCCCAGTAAATCAGTTGCTTGATTCTTTTTGTTTTCAGGGTTTAAAATACTGCTACTAACAGAAAGTAAAGTGATGTGTTAGCACAGCAGAACTTGCTGTGTTATTGAGCTGAGGCAAGGAGCCCAGAAAACCAGATGAAAACGATCCACTGAAATCTATAATCCTTCCTTCTGCCCTCACCACAGCTCCATAGCATGAGATTATTCTGCTTGTTAGAATAACCACTTATCTACCCATGGCCAGTTCTGGTGTCTACTGGAATGTTAAAAAGGTTCACTCCTAATTACTGTGCTGACTCAATTCTTTTTGTCCAACTCCAACTTCAAAGAAATTCATTATAACTTATCCCCCAACCAAGGGAAGTAAATGGACTTACTGGAAGGATGAATATGCTCCAAAAGGGTGAGAGAGAAATAAAGAGGAGAAACTGAGGGTCTTTCTATAGGGTCTTATAAAAGCTGAGAGCCCTGACGATGAGTTAATTATTTCTGCTACCAATGCTGCAGCTCACAAACGCAGTCAGGTTTTCCTCATCTTCTTGCAACAAGGCTGTCATCTGGCAATCCTGTTTGTTACGTCTGAATAATTTTGTCCAATTTTGACTGAGTAACTTGGGACACAGACCGTTTCTTCTCTGCATTGTAAGAGTTAAACCAGAAGCACCAGTGCATAAATGCTATGTACAATAAACTTAACATTCAAGGCACCTTTCTTGGTTCTTATTTTCTATGACTCAACAAATCTGAGGTGCTGAACACAGCTGTGAGCACAAGGGGGGGGGGGAGGTCAGTTTTTCTGTTATAGGAGTGTCTTCTCATTTTGTAGGAACCCACTGATGCTGACACCAATATCCTGTGTGTAGGTTTCCCCTCTCCTCCAAGATGTTATTTTTGTGAAAGTGCAAACCACCACCCTTCCAGCAACATCTGTGGGCTAGAAAGACTGAGCATCTTTGGCATTTTTACAAGCAGAAATGTATGGCCCTGAAAATGATACCAACAGCACTAATGATGCTGAGGGGTATTGTAGAAAACTGCATCAATACAGTAACTCCAGAGAAAAAAAAAAAAAAAAAAAAGAAGAAGTCCAGCTCATAAAACACTTTCTGTAGGAAAAAATGTGACGTGCTTTCCAGATGCCTGTCCTTGCCTGCCCTTTTCCTAAGGGGTCCAGTTAATCTTCCTACAAAGTTTATTATGTACACAAAATCTCCCCTGCCCAAGAGTCTTAGTGGGATGATTAAATCAACATCTTACACAATGTCTCATTTTAGGAAATCTTAATTAATGATTGCCGTGTTATATATTAGGGCACCTCGGTGGAGAAAACATTACATTTTTACCTCCAGGGCTGTTATGTGTTTTTTTTCACAAATTCACCACACATGGTTAGGCACAATTAGCACCAGCAGGTCACAAGAGGCCTGGGTAACAAGCAAGCACAGCACCGAAATGGGTCTTTTCTCCTGAGAGCCCCTCTGAAGGTCAGGGTTGGAGTGGGCAGCAGAGCAGCCTCAGAAAACTGCCCATCCATACATCTCCCTCGAGCTGGATATGAGGGAAGTGAGTGCAATTCCCCTGTAGTTTCCCCAATAGCCAAATACATTTCCGTAGGATCTCTGAGGAGGAATTTCTTGCTGTGGCTCTTCCTCTTTCTGCCTCTTTATTATTACTGTTTGCTATTGCTGCTACATCAGCATGCTGTAGGGCGAATCCCTACATTTTCCCCGATAGACACCCTACACACAACTGACACGGATGAGTAGAACAATTCTTGGGGTGCAATAAATCTGAAATGTTAATCCATGAAGCTTTAGGGAGCTACTTTCTGACTGTATCCTTTCCGTAAGCATGACCGGTAAGCTCCATTTCAGAGCTGGGACACCCCCTGCCCCCTTTTCACTTCTACTTCTAAAAAATAGAAGACTAAGTTCGGCTGAAAGAGTTCGTTCCTCAACATTGAAAAATGCATTAGCAGAAATTCAAATCTCTCTGAAGCATAAAAATAATGCTCAGCTGCAAATTCAACTGCAAGTTACCAAACAGAAGAACTTGCACTATAACCAACTACAACACGAGCTGAAGGCATCCCCGGCCCCTTTGCCTTTAAAATGCCCTGGAAGCAGTGGCTTTCGGCAGAACACCTTATCTGCTCTTGAGAGCTGTGACTCTTCATCTTTTCATTATGAAGACCCAGGGGATTGCTTACTTAGCATACACCAGAGGCAATGGATAGGGTGAGCAGTCACTGCAGCCAGAAAACCCCAGCACGGAGCAGAGGCAATTACCCTCCGCACGCAGAGACCGTGGAGCTGAATCGCGCTGAATAGAGAACCCCTCCGGCTGGCAGAGCCATGTGTGGCTGGGAAGAGCAGCCACTTTCACTCCGCTGAAAAGCAATGCAGTAAGTGACTGATATTGCAGCAGGCACTGGTTCCTGAGGTTAATAAGGAGCCGAAGCCTTGCAGCTTTTGCTGTGTGAAAGACAACCTCCGGTCCGGGACCAGTGTCAGAGCCGCACGGTTTTTGTTGCTGTTGTTTCTAAATCGAGTGAAGGAATCGAGCCGATGTGCAGTGACACTAAGAGAATAATTTTGCATTGTGTGCATGTGTGTGTATTGCAGGGGAGCGCTTGCTGTATGGTCCTGTGCCAAAGTAATACTGCTAGGTTTGTGGCTTTTTTCTATAGTCATGTTTGACAGCATTTAAATAGGGATGCTGCTTAATAACTTATTGTCAGTGTGTGTTTCTGTGCTCTTTAACTATACAGCATGATTCCTGTGCTTGGGTGCAAACTATTTTCTGTACTGTTATGCTAGATTAACAGGGACTGTGTCACTGAATAATGAAAAATCAGAGATTGCAACTATGTGAATGAGTGCCTTGATGAAAATAATACTGTAATTTTACTTCATCAGATACAGCTAGTTTCTAGTTTGAGGTAAACACTTCAGTGTAGCCTGAAACTGCGGTTGCTTTTTTTTTTTTTTTTGTAGATGTTTATAAGCAGTACTTTATCATAGCATAGCAGTGGGTTTCTTCAGATTCAAGCGTTGTGTTTCTGTACCCTGCAGTAGCACAGCTTTCTATTTGTAACGTATAGTAAAGAGAAGGCATGATTTAAAGTTTGGTTTATTAGAAGAGAGGTTTTTACATAGCTTGAAAGTGTTTGTAAAATAAGAGTTTGGGAAATAATTGCAGGCCTTTGGAAGAAAACATACAGCACTTAAATCAAATTTGACTGTGCAGTTTTCACTCTGTTAATTTGGAGACTATTATTAAGCTGTGTTCCTCTGGTTTCTTAATACAGCTTTTTCACTGACTTACAAGACTCTGGTTTAGACTAACTGCCTATTTTGAGAATAAGTGCCATTTCAGCTTTGGGCACGTTTAACTCCTTGAGGTAAAGCATTCTATATTATTTTAGGGGGCAGTATATGCAAGTCCCAAAAGTTAGGTATTCTTTTTTGCTGTTAAGTCAAATGTCAATATTAAATAGTCATCGATATCTTGAAAAGGGCACTCATGAAAACAGTCTTTAGTTCTGCAACTCAGATTTTGTCTAAAAGGTGGAGCTCATTTAGTTACTGTAAAGTTCTGGGATATACAGGCAGTGCTCACATTTTGAAGAAAAAGTTTCCTTCTTGTTATATCCTTGTCAATTAAGTTTTGCACAAAATCTGGGGTGTCACGTTATCAGAAGGCATACTTCTCACAAATAAGACAACTGAAGCTCAGTTTCTGCTAAGAGTTTTTGCAGGGATGCTGCTAAAGATGTGTAATGTTTAGTCCTAGGCACAGCTAAAGACACGGAGGAATAAATACCCAGGAATTACAGCTCTGAGTTACCACCTTTCTACTCATATGCAACATGCATGTCTTAAAGACTTTACTCCTTGAGGGAGAGGGACACAGGTGCCGATAATTGCTACTTCCCCCGACAACGCCATCGAGAATTTTCTCCTTTCTGCCTAAGACAACCCTTGTGACTTATGGTGCTATTGAGTTGTAATCATTAAGATAATGAACAATTAATAAGTGATAAATATTCTTCACTATTTGTACAACTTTGAAGATGGACAAACCTACACGGGAGGTGAATTTTATCTGACTCTCATCTGCTCACCTTTTCCCTTTCTCTCCTGTCTTGACTTCTCCCATTTCCTTTCTGTGTGCAAGCATTTGGTAGGTGTTAGAGCTGCTCATGATTTGGGATCTTAACCCACGGTCTGTGCTCTTTTTCCAGTAGCAGGTCCATGATCAGCGTGTCATCTACCTCTGTCTTCTTCAACCAGATATCTAGCTAAGCCAATAAGGAATTTGGAAGATATGAGGATTTATTATAAGGTAGTTCTGAATGAGATGTATAAACCAAGTGTTGATTATCTATCATAAGGAAAAAGAGAGGATTTTACCTGTAATCAGGATGTATGCAGAACATGCAGTTTTGATGATATTATCAGACATTTTCAGGTAAACTAATCCTGGTAATTTAACAAGTCACTGTTTTCAAATGATTTTCTCCCAGGAAAAAAATATATAAATGAGGAGGAAAGGAAATGCAAATAGGAGTCGATGTTGGAAAGATACTGGATTCATAATGATAATCACAAGAGGAAAAGAAAGATTATAGCTGTTTTTATGCCTTCACGCAATTCTGAGTCCCTAATCAAAATGTGTTCCCTGAACTGGAAACCTGCAGTTATTTCCCAGATATTATTGTTCATGTCAAAATTAAAATGGGAAAACATTAAGCATGTAATTTAATATCTCAGCCATCTAGAATATTAGTAAACAAATGCTTTCACTTCTTCATCCCTGCCTTTTAAGTTACCCTGGCAAGAGCCTTGCCTCATAAGTCAAGTTCACTTTATTGCACTGAAACCTTAGAGAGACACACACAAAGAAAAGTTTACTAATTTTAACTTACACTATCAGTAATCAATTGCAACCCAATTTAATTAATGTTTAGAGTACTTGAATTCATGTCACTATATTGCTACCACTTTTCACTTGTAGAAACACCAGCAATGCTTTACAGTATGAAATATGACTGCACCATCTTGACATCTAAGCATCAGAGACAAAGCTTCCAGTACAAAGCTGTAATGAAGAATATACCATAGGCAGATGAACACGCTCCTTAATTTCAATGCACAGGGAAAATGAGTCAGTTGCAACAGGAACCAATGGTGCAGACAATGTTAAATTACAAGATACGACATTCAGCACATTCTCAAAGAGAAAAACTTAAGGATATTTGAACAAGAGCAGTGAATTTTTCTACCATGCTTAGTAGAACTGTCATGTTTATAAAGAAAAATATCTTACAGCTAGTGAAATCCAAAATGTGCCACATACAGTCAGTACTTTGTTTCTGACTACAAAAGAAAGGACACTTTCTTCCCTTTATGTTATTCAAGGGTAGATTTTCTGATGGTGTCTAACTACTTAGATATGCTGCATAATAATTATTTTATTCATATGTATGAAAGCAAATGACTTAGAATCTTTGTTATACTTATCTGCTGTGAGCATCAAGATTGAATTTAATTGGGATTTTCAGATGTATGCTTAGACAATCCATTTTCAACAACAAAATGAATATGCTAAGTATTACTTGCTAGCACTTCTTACCAAAGGCAGTAGTTTAATACTCTGCAATAGTTACAATTCAGAATACTTTCCTTGCCACAGTGACTATCTGCACATTCCACACCCACACAAGTCCCCAGAAGCTCCTGTGCATAAAGCAGCAGTGCAGTAGTGTTCAAGGAGGATTAAAGGACTAAGATCAAGTACCTCCTAAATACTGCTGCCTGAGCTGTTGTTTTAAACAGGAGCAAAAATAATGTACCTGCCTCTTCCAAGTGCTGTTCAAAAGGAACAGATATGCATCCGAAATACATCCAAAAGTAGAAAGATCACACTCTACATTTTGCAAAGTACCTTCAAAGCGTACCTAGAAGGCAGTTTGACCTTCAGAAGATACAGAAGAACTGGTCCATGATTCCTCCCCCTCTTGTACATATTCTCTAGAGCTTTAGGAAAGATTTCTGGCATCTGTCATTCGGGAGGATAGTTCAACAGAATGAACTTTAAAACAAGGCTGTGAAAGTGCATATCCTAATAAACCAGATGATCAGTGACAGACTGCAAATCAGACATCTGATTTGCTCAGAAACATCTGGAGGAAAATTAAATGCTGTATGCTCAGTTTTGAATCTTTAGGAGTTAGCTCATGGAATATTTAATGATCTTTTCATCCCTTTTGAACATAAATAGAAAGGAAAGAGCATGTCAACTGAACAAGGGTTTGCTTGAACAATAGCCACAGAGATAAGTACACTTTCCCAGCATTATTTTAGCATTTAAATTTCAAAACTATTTCACCTAGCCCTGGCAAGACTAAGCCTCTGGGGGTCCTATCCACAGATACTCTGAATCCACAGCAGTCAGCGAGGGAAAGATTCCTAGACAGGAAGAACATCATATTCCCAGTGTGTCAGTCAGTACTTTGTTCAGAGGGAAAGATGAGGAAACAAGACAGAAGATTGCTGAAAACACAGATGCGCACATTTCTTCTGCTAGAAACAGAGCAAAAAAAATTATTTCATTTTATGATAAATCACAGGTTCTCTCAATGTTATGCTTTAGACTTTCAGTCAGGGCCAACGGCAATAAAGAACCACATGCTCAAGCAAATATAAACTATCTGGTGGAAAAGCCTTTCTTCCCCTTTCTGCTCCTGCCCCATCTGATGGATTTCATGATTTCCAGAAGAATTTGATGCCTTATACCTTTAGCCAGTATTATAAACTGGTCCGAAGTAAGCTCTTGTCACCCATCCAATATTAATTTTTTTTTCCTGTGTTCATATTCAAGCTCCCGTTGCCTCTGCCAACATCACCAACCTATCTACAACGTCTTACCAGATAACCATATCGCACTATACATTGCAGAACTATTCTGAGTTTTCATCAGCCTAGTTTAAAATTCAGCCCTCAGTCTGAGCATAATCCAACTAGGAGAGCAACTAAGAAATCATAACTGATCATTTTTTCTACCTTCTTTGGAGGCACTAAGTCATACTTAGTTTTGCCATATTGATTCCTTTACCTCCACTCTAAAAATGGAGCCTGTTGTCAGCTGCTGCGCTCAAGTCATTTTATGACTATTTTTAACGGGGAAAACTGGGGAAAAGAACATGTTATATCGATGTGAGATATCAACATAACACAAGGACTATAACACAAGGAAGTGTCTATAATGGAGAGGTGCCACGGAGTCAGAACAAAGGTGAGCTTATACACATGTACCAAGTGACCCATTTACCATGAGATTTCCAGAGAAGTTCAGGAAGAACTGGAACTGGGTTGGGAAGGGAGATCATTCCAAGCTGACAACTTGTCAGGAAAGTATCTCCCATTATAAGAAGTCCAAATAAAGACTCAAAGTCATGAAACTTAGATAATCCAAAATAAAAAGACTCTGAAAAAAAAAATAAACATTGCATTCTTTTTGTGTTCCATTTTCTGGAATATTTTAGGATTCATACTTCAAAAAGGTTTATCTACAAGCACATGAGAGATTCTCACACAAGAAGATCACAAGAGCTTCAAAAGCATCACCTCAAATAAAAATCATGCAAGATTAAAGTTAGGCAACCTCTACATTTAGCAACACAAATTCACAAAACATTTTCTTTTGTTTTTATTCTTACCATTTTACACTTTGTCTTTGTGTTTTGCAGCCAGTGGAAATGTTTCCTAGGGAAAGAAAGTAAATGATTTTCTAATGCCTGTGTCTGCAAACCACCAGAAAATACTGCTTTCTCGATCATATTCTGCTACTGAGTTCACTATATCATCACTGCACTTTGCAAGTTGTAAGCAAAAGGCAGCAAGAAAGGAAATATTCAATAACACATACTGATGCAGCTCTTGTTCAGTTGCAAACATATTCCAACAGACCTCTCCATACTCCTCTCTCATGCTGTATTTGATCAGCACATTGAAGACAGCTAGCATTATATTCTCTCACCATTCAGACTGTCACACCACTACAGCATTTACAGTTTTCATCTTCACATTCACCATGGGTATTTTCTGGGAAGAAGCAGATTCTCCTGTTCAGAAAACACCTGCTCTCACTTCATAACATTTTCCTGCTGCCATACATAAGTAGCAATCTCTTTTAAGAGTTGCTTGAAGAACGGGAACAGGTTGATAAACACATTCAAAAAAGTAGGAAAAAAAAAATGAACCCATAATTGCTCCTGTAAAGGAGTTTTCCCCCACTATTCTTCTACTTTGGGTCTTGTTCCCAAATCAGCAGGTAGCAATGAGGAGACCCCCAGAGACTTTGGATCAGAACATAACAGACTTCTAATAAAGTTAGCTTGAGAATATTTTAATAATCAACAGCTACTCACATTTGCAAAATCCCGCTTGTAGCACAGAAAAAGTTAAAAAAACAACAACAACAACAACAAAAAGTACAAAAAGATCCTGACCTTGCAAATACTCACCTTTGTGAGCAGTCCTATCTTTGTAAATAGCCAGCCTTTCATCAGTGGTTTTATTTGCCTAAGTCCTTGCACATGCATTAAAAATTTATAACAGTTGTTACAGACAATGAAGTTATGTGTCACCCTGGTGTTTTCTAATAGTGGCTTGATTTAAATTGTGAGAAACAAAGGAAATAATATATTAAAAGAGGAATGAAAACATAATGCAACCACAAAAACTTTGGTTACAAGTGGAATTTAAGTAAATGGAATAACTTTTCTCATGAAGCAATACTGTGCCTCAAAAGTGCTTTGTATCAGTACTGCCCAGCCTGGGACTCAATGTCAGCTGCCCTTTAGACACCCTTGGTTCTCAGAATGTAGCCTGCTGGAGCAAGCCAACAACAGGATATGTCTTTTTTCCTAGCATTTATTTCATATCATCTTCATAAAACTGATATTTTGGTAAGAAATAGTAAGTGCATAAAAATGAAGCAGTATCTTTGAAAGAAAACACACACACACACAAAAAAAGCAATAAATCAAGATCTGGAAAGAAAATGAAAGCAGCAGACATTCCATAAGGTTTCCTTAAACAGTATTTAGTACTAAGGCATTTATTATCTTTAATCTGTAAGAAAAAAAAAAAAAAAAAAGCAAATCTGTAAGAAAAAAAGCAACGTGCCACCTGAATGGGTCCCACCTGGATATACCCATCTCCTGATGAAAGCAGCTAACCATTTCAACAGCAGCTAAGGGGGTGCTGTGACCAATTTAAAAGGACACTGCCTAGCTGTTAGGAAGCACAACCCATGCAGAAACTTCATTGTCTGTAACAGCAAGAGGTTAAACATCAGTAACATACAGCTGGGGCATTTTACATCTAAGTGTGTATGTGCACACACGAACAAAAATGTAAACCTTAGGGTTCATCCTTGGTCCTTTCCACCACCCACCCTTTAAAAGCACTGCTAAGAAGGATTTGAGAACCACTGGAGCTCACAAGCAACATGATTTTTCTTATCCACAGTATGGTAGGAATATATTAAGTTTCTTATGAAACACAGAACACTCAAAGCTTTTCTATTCCCCCCCTTTTTTAAGCACCTCGCTGCAGACATGGCATCACTGAGCTTTTTCCCTTGAGCTGCTGTAGGACTGGAGAAATAGTACCTTACAGGCACCGCTCCCACCCCTGCCCACAGGTCAGGGAAGCGAGATTAAATTCAGCAGAGGCTGAACTGAACAAAGAGGTGCAACTTGGGTCAACAGAAGAACTTCCTTTTAATTGCCCTGCAGCTAGGATCTTGCTCCAAAAGTGATGTTATGTTTTCAGGTGATATTTAATCAAATAGTCACTTGTTCATTAGAAAACACCTGAACTGTCTGCTAGGCTTTTTATTTTTTATTTTTTGGCTAATGAAGTATAAACATACCAAGCACAGAACAGACACTTTGCACCTGTACAGCCTCATCTCCCAGTTGTAGGAGGGCAAATTGCTCCCCTTACTTAAAGTTGCTGAGATCTCATCAAAGCACTTGAACACCATACTTGTTTTAAAAGGCCCCAGCAGCACAGGTGAGGAGAAAGCCTTCTTCATCACTTCAGGCACAGATCTTCTTGCTACCTCTTGTCCTTTGCACCTGAGAGATCACTGATGCAGACAGCACAGTCAATTTTTGTCAGATCTACAGAAAACAAAGTCATTGACATTGTAATTCTCTTATGCTTTCCCTCTTTGGCAAGGCTCCCTTTTTCCTCCCTCTGCTGCTATTTATATATTGTGTTTTCATTCCTGTAAGCAATATGCTCCCCTGTCATTCTCCAGCCTCATGGGAAGGACTTGTGGTTTCATGGACAGTTTGGTATGTACATAGCAGTCACTCCTACTCCAGAGTCCACCCTTGCAACGGGTGCTTCTCTGTATCTGCATGAAATGGTCACAGCTGGGCTGGTGACTAGGTTGGGGGACAGATCTGGGTTAAAACTAAGCTGACAAAATACGGTTTGCTTTATCCCAGATCCATACCCTAATCCACACAGTTTGGGGTGTGGCGTCATAACTGTTTTGGCCGTCCCAAGTGAGGGATCAGGCATAGACAGGAATGAATAGTTCCTGGCAGGTGAAGAGACTGGACTGCTGCACAGGGTTAAACCATGCTATCAGCGGTCTTCCTTCTCATAAAATGCCTGGCTCAGCTCTTCCCTCACCAGCTTCTCTCTGAGATTTGCATGCTGTTTACAGTCAGATTAATAAAAACACAGCTTTTAAAACATCTGTGCTATTTTCCTCTGTTTCAAATATCTGGACTTGTTGTATATGTAGTAGCTGAAACCTATCAGCCTATGCATTGCTTCCAAATAGGAAGGATTGTCTTCCCATTTACGTACAATAAATGTGCATGATAGCACCACTATTATAGCAATCCTGTCCCATGGATTCAAAACTAAAATGCGAGTACAAATACACTGCTCTCAAGACCACTTATATATGCTCTGCAAGGCTCTGTAAAGGAAATGCAGGTGCAGTCAGCCTAGGTTGAGCTTTTAAAAAAGTCTTTATATATTTATTTTTTACGAAGTCTGATTTACTGGTTCAGACTTACTTGGTTTTCTCATATGGACTAAGAGCACCCAGGCAGTCCATTACTTTGTCTCAGCTGACAGAAGGTAACTTCTAAAGATTCATTACCTCCATTGCCGGCTGCCTTGAAAACATAACCCTACTATATTACAAGTATTAGAGTATAAAGAAAGTTCCCTACCATACCTGCAGTTATTGCCATGATGTGTGTTATGGGATAGTAATAGCTGAAAGATATCAACATGAAGTTCGCTAGAAACAGCTCTAACACGGCTTTGTAAGCTACTCATTCAGGTGAATGAAGAGCTTATGCCTGAAACTTTTAATCTTCCTGTGTCCAGGAAACACAAGTCTTTCTAGTGCACTTCAAAGCCTTGGCCAACTGGAAGCAGACTACAGGAAAATGCTGTAGGATCCATTTGGAAGCTGACTCCAGCTCAAGAATTCAAAGAAATGAATTTGGCATCTATAGAGAGAGTGGAGTCAACACTTTCTAAGCAGGGGACAGAGAAAGATTTGGCAAGGCTTGTGCATATTTTATTGACATTTCACATCAGAAAGGGGCAATCCTAGATCTTCTAACTCCCTAAACCAACTCAGCCTGGAGTGGTCTTGAAGGACCCCTTCCCCAGGTGTATGATCTCTGTAGCTTAGGCCACGGTCTCTGTGGGTAGTTGAGTAGTAGGGACCATCATAAAACACACACATGAAAAAAAAAAAAAATTATTTTCCATGAACCCCTGCTTTTCTGCACTCCCTACTACCCACCAATCATAGATAAAGCTTTTATATGGATAGTTGTCAGAGAATTAGCATGGGAATGTAGGGAAGGAATAATTATGCCTGCTTCAGGTTATTCAAACTGAAACTTTTTAAAGGAATCTTTGGGAAACAGAAATCAACAGTGGTTGGCATCATGCTCAGAACATTGCCTTGGGACAATGAAACACACAAATGCTTTGCTGATATTTTGGATGCAGCACAGGAGAATTTTCCAAGTGATTTTTCATCTCGCAGCAAGAAAAGTGTTACTTCAGCCTTAAACATTTTCTTATTTACTTGTGGACATGTATTTGCAGCTTAAGCAAGCATCTGCAAAACATAAATGCCTACAGCACTTTTTAAAATTAATAGCAGAGGAGGAAATAACACTGCTACTCTAAGCAAAATTTTATCTATTAGGTTTGGTAAGAATGGGATGCTCTGTATAAACAAAGTCTTGTTTCCTTATTTGTGTAGGGATCAGAACGGCTGTCTTCAGCTTGCTTTTCTCCTGAAAATTCATTCCTGTAATCTCCTTATGCTCCTACATTAAAACCTAGGGCTCAATTGAGAGGTCACTTAACTGACAATTTAAGTTAGCTGTAAGTAAACCTAACAGAATGCAGCACAGCAAGCCACCCCACAAACAAAGCAAAACAACAGAAAACGGCAAATCGGTACTACCTCACCTACTACTTCATTCCTTACAAAAAAAAAAAAAAAAAAAAAAAAAAAAAAAAAAAAAAAAAAAACACGATTTCCTACTATGTCTTCTTTCTCTGTTCCCTTGCAAGTTACATCTGTTTATACTGAGTTGCCAATATGCCAGTTTGCTCAACAGCCATGTCTGTTCTGAAGAGATCCTTGTTCTTTAACAGTGGTGAACACACAACTGCATGAATAACTGCATGACTGCATGGCAGTGAGAGTCTAAGCACATCCAGGAAGGACCAAGGCAAAGATCTGAGAGGGCCCCTGATTCAGGGGAAGCAGGATTCCTCCAAATGGCTCAGCATCAACATAAAGCATCTTTTTGAGTGCAAGGCAGATAGTGTCACAAAACCCAATCTGAGAAATCACACAACAGGTAGCTCTAGGTAACTCCTCAGAAATAGGGACACCATTTACCACACTAGGGAATGTCTGTATTGAGTCAGACAGACATAACTGCAGCTAACAGCACTGGCTTCTCTGAAATACTAACCAACCAGGATATTCTGGGCACATGGAGATGCTCAGAAAGGAGTAGGTTCTTGCCATGAGCACACCTCTCAGCATAGGCAGCTGGACAGCTATTAGAGGAAGGAATAACTACAGGAAATTTGTTTCAGCTACAGGGAATTTCAGTCAATGATTCTTCATGAAAAACTAGGCAATGCAGTCCTGTGTATTGTACAGGGCAGTTTTGCTCCAGGGAAGGCAGTTATGGAATCATTCCCTGAAGAGTATGAGGCAACATAACAGCTTGATCATCTCAAAGTGCAGAATTCGTCATTCTCTCTCTCTCCCCTCACAACTGATATTCAGTTCAAAGCTTTCTCCTATTGTACTACCAGCTGCACCAAAATAGAATCCCAAAAAAATAATCACTTCCCCAAAATTCCTGTCTCAGTCAGAGTTATGAGCTTGGAGGCAGAGAACTGGAAACCTCTCAAAGGATTTTGCTATCACTGTTTCCCTGGGCAAAGATCACAGACAATAACCACTACAATTAGTATTTCAAATCTGTTTTCTGAAAAAAACTAACAAACAAACAAACAAAAAAGAAAACAACAGACTTTGCATCTAAAAATAATCTTGTGATAAAAAAAAAAAAAATCTTTTTCAAAAAGGTTAAAACCATTTGGTATTTTGCCTTTTTTCATTAATGAAACAATTCACAACTTCTGGACAATCTGTTCCAGTGCCTCACCACCCTCAGAGTAAAGAATTTCTTTCTAACATCTAACCTAAATCTCTCCTCTTTTAGTTTCCCCCTTGTCCTATCTCTATCTGCAAGTGTAGATAGATTTTGTACTGAAAATTTTAACAGAGTTGAAAACTTCTTGTCCCTTTGGTACAGTGAGTCTCACACTAGCAGAGCAAAACTCAACCTGACCCAATTTCATGAGATGGTGCCTCAGCCAGGAGCTAGGGTTGCACCACCAAAGTGACCTGTTCCTCAGAGAGGAAGAGGCTGCATTGGAAGGAATTCTTCTGAAAAAGCAAACTAGAGCTGCACCTACTCTGCTCTCCCATATCCCTATCTTTTCCCCCTCTTTATCATGGGATACAACACAGTGTCTCACCCATCAAATGGCTGGAAAATATAATAAGTCTGATCAGAAAAGGAAAGTTTATCGAAGAGCTCTACTAAATTCACTAGGTTTGCTGAGAGAACAGGATCTTTGAACAGCAACAGGTTATGTGATTGCAAGCAGACATTAATTTTATTATGCAATTGCCCAATTTCACTTTCCTGAAATATCTGGTTCTACTACATAGAGAAAGTCAGCATTTTTAGAGCAGTTTAAGCCATAAAATAGACTAATAGCATCAGAGGAAAAAAAAAAAAAAAAAAAACTTCCTTCAAAATTTGAGTGATTAGACTTATTTTCAATCTTTTATACACATGATCTATTATTTAATCTCCCCCTTACTTGATACTTGCAAACATCTTTTTACTCTAAACTCTTGTTTTTCCTCAATTACTGATGCATTTCTCTTGACAGTAATGGATTTTTGCAAAATGCTTCTGTGAGAGATCAGAAAGCAGGAGCATTTGCAAGCAAGGCTTCAGATGGCTGTGCCAGTTCTCCCCAGTGCAATGTCATGTCACTACTATTAAGCATATTCCCGCCTTGAAAGCCAAATCAAAGAGAATTTTAAAACAATGAATAAAATTATGAGGCCAAAAATGTTAGGGTGAGGAAAACCAGATATGATCCAATACTCACTAGGATAAATGAAATCAAAATTAGGCTCTCTTCATTGTGATATTAGGATCAGGATGTCCTTTCCCATATCTGTATTATCATTAAATAAAAATCTCTAACTACAACCTTTTGTCAGAGGAAAATGAGGGTAGTGTGCTTGGATAGTCAAAGCTGTACTTCCTTTTTTTTTTTTTTTTTTTTTTTTTTTTTTTGCTTTTCTCATAGGATACATGGGATAACTATTGCTTCTTTTTTCCACTTGGCCTCTTTGTAAGATTATCTTCATGAGTTCCCCCAGGATTTCATGAACTGAATAAAAAGAATAGTCTTTCTGCACAGAGTTTCTGGGCAAAATTGATTTCTTATAGTCTTTTCTGGTTGTTTTAATGTTTTCTCTTTTCCATACAACTCTGCCTAATATAAATTTGTACTTGAATCATGTATCATTCAATGAGCACATGAAAAAATTGGCACATAAGGTATTAAACAACCAGTAAAGTTCTTGTAAAAACAAATTTGGCAAGTGAGAAAGCTACGTCATGTTTGAATAACTACCATGTCTTCAAAATAACAAAGATAATTCTACAAATTTCTTTTTTTAGATTTTTAGTTCTCAGTAACTTTCTGAGAAGCTATTATTTAAAAAATGTGAGACTAGTGTGAGCACAGAACAGAAAATATTATCTGGGGTTCTTTCTTGCAATTATTCTCAAGTATGCTGCATGTGCTTATACAGCATAACAACTACTATGACTCTGAGAGGCTGCTGTGAAAATCACTGGTCCATCAATCCTTGCTGGTTACTGTTTAGAAAATGAGTTTGTGAAGGAATAAAGGCACTTTTTTTTCCACCAGGTTACAAGAAAGTAGGAAGAAGAAATAGTTTCTAATTAAAAGAGGAGGTTTTAAATCAGGCTTAGCAGGCCATAGCAAGGCCAGGCCTGCCTGCAGGCACCATGCCTCATGGCGATGTGGGACTTTGCCTTGCAGGCCTGAGTGGCCTGCGGCTGCCATCAGGCCACCCACCCGCTGATAGGACAGGACCCTGGGGAATTCAGGCTCCCTCAGGGCTCTCCAGGCTTTAGTGCTCAGATAAAAGCTCCTGGGCAGCTGGGGGCTATGGGTGCAGGCACCCTGTGGCAGACAAGCCTGGGGCTGGCCTACCAGAGGCCCCACAAAACCAACAAGGAGCCAGGGTGCCCCTCAGCAAATCGGACTGGAAATAGCCCTGGGGTCAGGCCGTGTACTTGGCCACACAAAATTGTTGGCTCCCCTCCCCTCTTCTACACCATCTGCATTTTTATACAACATGAGGAAATATGTTATATATAATCAATTTTTGGTTGTCCAGTAGTGGTTCCTGATATATTTCTTTGCAGGCTGCTGTTTTTTTCCCTGCTTGAGTGGCATAGCAATAAAAAAAATACATCTATTATTCATTAAATGACATCAAAATGCATTAATATGCATCAGCATTTCTGAATGACATCCACATCGCAACAATACACAACACTTCTCACCTCATTTGCCTTATTAACAGCTAAACATCATAATTTGCGGTTTAAAGTTTGAGTGTTGGAAGGGGAGGAAATTTGTTGCACTGTGCATGGCAAATGAGATAAGATGGGAGAGCTCACAGTGGCAGGAGAGCAAAAGCTTGTGCTGCTGAAGCACAGGACCAAGGACCAGAGCAGATATGTCTCTCTGTGGAGATAGCACAGACTGACCTGGTGAGCGTAAGGCAAGAAATTTGAGGCCACCAATGAAAATTTCAGTCTGTGGGTTTGTCTACAGAGCTTGGAGCCCATCAAAGCCCCTGTTTGCCAGCTGACTCTCAGCTTGTCATCTACACGCGTGCAAAGTAACCACAAATCCTTACGAGGTCAGAACACTACATTTTTAGATGCTTTATATACCAGTAAACATTTCCAGGCAGAATGCAGAATCACTGAGGTCAAAATCGAACCCATAAAGAGGAACTTTCTTTTTAAAACTGAAGGGATTTAGTCCTACGGAGCTCAGTTTTAACATATTTTAAAACAGGATTTAATGAAAGTCACCAGGTTCAGGGTGTGAGAGATGTGGAAAAGGACATTTCTAAAGTAAAGGTCAATCCATAGATACATGCTCTTTGTGATATGTGCTGGCATTGTTTTGTTGTTGTTGTTTATTTTGTATACAGAAAAATATAAGAAAGGAAAGAGGAGTCAAGAGTATTTATTCTTGTGGCTTTCCTGCTTGCTGCCTGGAAGCGAGCCTTAGCATTGCTGTATTAACTGGCACCACAGCGTACATTTGCAAGATGGAGAGATCTGCATAACATTTTCCTGACTGCCACTGTATGTCAAACTATATGGAAGATGATTTATGGACTTTGCTGTTTATGGGGATAAATGAGAACAGAATTATGCCTAGTTCACTGTGTCCCAAATAATTCCTTGAGGTTATGAAGTCTGTATAATGCTGTGTTACCATAGTTTTGTGCTAGCATAAAATCAAAATAACAGAAAATGAACTACTGAAGCAGAATGTATAGGAAACATACCAAAACACGTAGTGCTGTGGGAGGTGAATTTCTCTGTAGCCAAGCCACGTCAGTGCTGGAAGCCACGAAGAACTACCATGTTTTACTTCCAGTTAATATTCAGTGCTTCCACTGGAACACTCCTAGACTGTATCTGTTATTGTATTATCTGTGCAGCATTTGGCACACTATATCTAAAACTAGAATCATAGAATCATTAAGGTTGGAAGAGACCTTCAAGATCATGTGGTCCAACCATCACCCTACCACCAATGTCACCCAACTAAACCATGTCCCTAAGCGCCAAGTCCAACCTTGCCTTGGAAATCCCCAGGAACAGTGACACCATCACCTCCCTGGGCAACCCATTCCAATGCCTGACTGCTCTTTCTGAGAAGAAACATCTCCTAATTTCCAACCTAAATCTCCCCTGGATAGTCTCACAAATTTTAGCATATAAGCAAATGAATTTGAGAGCTAAATAGTTTCTCTTCTTAAAGAGGAGCACTCAAAACACCTAACAGTTACTAATGTTGTGTCCTGGTAAATAAAAAGAGAAGGATCCCTCATTGATTTAAAAGCAGGATGCAATACAATGAACAGTAACAGAGAGATTCTATACTCTTCAAGCAGCATGGAGATGACTGCTACCATTCTTGAAAGCAGTTCAGAGGCACTGTAGGCAAGGTCCTACTTGAGATCCTACAAGATTGAAACTGGAAGTAACATCTCCGAGATGCAGAATAAGGCTAACAATCACTATGCAAGTCCATTGTTATTGTTTCTACTTACTGTATACCTCCCAAATATGATTATGGAACTCCAGGTTTTTAAAGGATGATTCCCAGGGGTCTGCTTGTACTGTCTGCTGAGTCCTGACAATGACAGATCTGCCATTCAAGAATGTAGGCTGATCCTAACAGCTAAGGCTGTTTTTGTCATTTATTAATGTTACTGCAGTTAGAAACTTAAAATGGAACATGAATTTACTTGTTAGAACTCTAGCCACAGGCTTATTACAAAGTTCCCATTTTGATACATAAAATTTTGCTTTTATAAACATGATAAGATAAGGCATTGAAAAAATAGCTCTATGGGGCAAATACTACTTAAATGATTATGTGAGGCTGCGGTCTCAATAAGCATGGGGTAGGATTTACTCTTCAGTTACGAAATGGAAAAGTCCAATATTTGTAAATAAAATGCTCTTTAAAAGAGTTAGGAAGAATTCCTTTGTTAGGAAGAAAAGCATTCCTAAAAGATTTCTATCTATTTGGTCTTAGTCCAGAGTTCTTTAATGGTTTTGTAAGCAGTAATGTTTTTGTTCTGCAAGACAAATTCCCATTGATTTTAGTTTCTAATGACTGCTAGGTCAGGCTTTCTCTGTATTTGCTTAATTAATTAGTGTGACCTTCCTTCCATGTAAAACTCAGGATGACAACCTTCCATTTTACCAGCTGTTTGAATGTTATTCTAAAGCACTTGTGATGTCAAAGGCTATGTATAAAGTTACTAAGTATCCATTTCTAGTCTTTTTTTTTTTTTCAAAAGTGCCTTGTCAGCATAAATTTATGATTTATTTATTTTCAGCTCAATCTGATATCCCTTGTCACATGGATTTAAATTAATGCGTACACACTGACCTACAGGAAAGATAGCTACTGTTTCTTGAGATATGAGGAAGTAATTTGAATTCCAGAGAAGACTTCAGATAAATGTATTAATTTTTAAAGTTGGAAATTTCCTGCAATGCTTCAATTTTCTGCTTTGCCATTCAACAGTGGAGGTAGAGATTGGAAAGAGAAGTACTGGATCCAGTACAAAGACTAGTTTAGGTGTCATCCAGTAAAACTAGCTAATACTTAGAGGATGCATTTAAGTCTGACAGTATTTGGACTTAGGTTAAAAGTCAAAGGCATGGGAATAGATTGGCTCCTAAATCCTGCCCAAGCACCTCTATTCTAAATAAAGTCAATGAGAGTTTAGGATTTAAGAACCTAAGTGCAATTAGGTATGTTGGCCTTACACTTCACTTCTCAGGGCTGCCGTAAGTGCATATTATTGTTATGCATGTACTGAAGCCCTTACATGAAAAAAATGTTTCAAATACTACAGAAAAACCACCTAAAATTAAACTATCGCTGTGACTTTTGTTCAGTTACAAATCAATTTTATTTTGACAACAGGTTAACAGAAGACATGGCTCAGACGGACAGCCTAGAGCTAGACAGATTGTATAATTTAATGCTCTGCAATTAAGAGACAAAACCTAGAGTTGCTGCCTTTCAAATGTG
Source organism: Oxyura jamaicensis (assembly GCF_011077185.1). NCBI lineage: Eukaryota > Metazoa > Chordata > Aves > Anseriformes > Anatidae > Oxyura > Oxyura jamaicensis. The sequence continues at coordinate 13,242,977 of NC_048902.1, forward strand.
TACGTTAAAATTTTGCCAGAATTCTGCTGTCTGCATGAATGCCAGTAAACTGGAGCAGTTGCCATGCTACTTCATGGAAAATTATTTAAGGCAATGCTTTATTTAGTCTGCTTAAAGGTGATGGGATAAAACACCAAGGCGGTATTGCAGAGATTATTATAATATATATTTCATTTATTAATACTGAGCTACCTGTACTGCAGCCAACTTCAAGGTACTTCAGAAGTATGTTTCTCATTCTTTGGCTGGAGAACAAAAGCCTTCATTCTAGACAAATGTAAGATAAATAATATTTACATTCTAGGACCCTACAGAAAACTACTTTTCCTAGAATTTTCCATGCGTAGGCAGAGAAAACAGTCTTGATTTTACTGTCTCATCTTACAGGTGAGATATTAACTTATTTTTTTGGCCATATCTGACAAATGAACATATAAGCCAAGCTTTTATCAGAACAGCTGGAGTCCCACGTTTGAAGATCCCACAGAGTAAAATCTCAATTCCTGTCTACATGCTTCTGTATTGCAATGGAATATTTACCACGATACAGTTGGAGCTGGCCTTTCTCATACTGACTCAGTATAAATGATTTTTCCACCTGTCCATCTAAAACTATCCGTCATTCTTCCCTTTCCACCAGCCCCCCTGAAGTTTACCAATGTAATTACCCTTGTGGTCACTACCAAACCTGCCCTGGGCTATTAAGGGAGAAGTTTTTTTTTTAACCTTTCTGACAGAGGAGAAACAACACTGACTGTTATACCAGAGATTTGACATTGTAGTAGAGGGAAAATAAAAAGGAAAAAGCAGCAGGGTACAGTACTCTCCACTCACATCTGACCTCTACCCTGTACCTCTTTCTAGCAGCTTGACTTTATACAAGCACTGGAAAATATTCCTTCTGCTCACATGGGAAAGAGTTGGGTTTTTGATTCTAAAAGCCCTAGATATGTTGCTGTTGCCCCATGGCTGAGTTTATCAGGGCAGAGGCAGGTGACTGTCAGTACCGAGTGACAATGTCTGACTTGTGAAAAACTACTTCTGTTCCATACTGCCTGACCCGGCGAAGAGAGCCAGTTAACTGCAAACCCATCCTGATTCCATGCTATAGCATTGTGCTAAGTCCTTAATAGAAACTGTTTTCAGAATCTATTTTAATCAATTAAGAACAGTTGGATCCTTTAGTGTATGGTTACTGTAGTCTTATTATGCATTTAAAATGCAATTATGGACAGGAAAATAACGTTCATTCTCTTTTGACCCCTTTATACTCAAGTGAATTAAGCCTACTTCTCATCTGCATTCAAAGTCCCAGCTGCTCACTGTTGAGCAGATTCAGTAAGGTTTTTGTATCCCGTAGCAGTGCAGCACTGCCGTCTGTAAGGCCAGGGTGTGTGGTGGGAGCGGGGATGGCTGCTGGCTCCTGAATTGTCAGCCTGCTCCAAGTTCATTCTCAGGGTGGTGATTCACGAGGTAGAAAAGAACCTAGATCCAGTTCACAGGCTAAGCTTTACAGGGCTAGAAAATCTTCTGAAGCTTAAGAAAATATATTAACATTAAATAAAAAAAAAGGGGGGGGGGGGGGAAGGAAACCAGTTTTTAGAGTCACTTCCTATAGCAGAGCATATCTTTGAAACTATGTGTTATCCAACAGACTGGGGGGAGAGCGACAAGGGTGAATGTAGAAGTGTACCGTGAAGGAGTTTTTCTAAACATAAATAAATAGCAAATGATTACACTTTCACTGGAAGAAGCAAATCTGAGGGAGGAGCAAGTTGTTATGCTTTGAAATCACCTCAGCGATTGCAATGTCTCCATACATAGTTTCAGCAACCAACAGGCCACATCTTAAATTTAGGACAAAACAGCAAACAAAAGCTAACTAAATGACACTGATGCAAGGAGCTTCCTAATATAATTAGCGATATCAGAAGACCTTAGGCAGAAAGATGAGGGGATTCCCTGCTGATAAGCCAGCTGATACATGTACCAGAGTGGTATGTAGTAAGCACATCCCAGATTTCTTATATTTGTTCCTAAATGTTGCACTCGTATTTTCATTTGATGGAGAGATATGGATAGGCCAGCTACGTTTCACCATTAGATTGCTAATGTAGCCTCAAGGTTATATTCATTAGAAACTTGGCAAATGCTTTAATTGCTATCCACTGCAGTAGGTCACAAAAACAAACAAACAAACAAACAAAACCAAACAGTGTCGCATTCAGTAAGCTACTCCCTAGGTTTAGAGAGGTTGTAAGTTGGGACAAAACAGCCTAGCAGGACTTGAGGCCACTGTGAAGAGCTGTCACTTCAAACTATTCTTCCAGTAGATGCTGAGGGGACAGTTTGAACACCATTCTTTGCTGTCAAAGTTGCTACCTACCTTAGGGTTTTATGTTGCTACTGTAGCTTGCCAAAACTTCCTACTAAAAACTGTGTATCAGTAGAACTGGCCATACTGACTCTCAGATAATTACTGGCACTTCTTTTTGCAAAGTCAAAACTCCACTTGGACTTCCTGTTCAAGGAAAAGGGAGTTGTATTAGTTGGCAGGTGAGGGGAGGTGATACCAAGGGGAATTTGTTTTGGGAATGCAGTGTTCCAGTTAGAGCATCCTTTCTGGCAGAAAGGCTTTCCTCAAAGACAAAGTTCAGCAGTGTTTACTGAAACTGCTTAGCTCTCAGACCTGCCTTAGGTTTTATGGAGGCTTTGTAAATAGTGCTTGTCATATCGCTGCTTAATATGGGAAATGCCAAGTGTAGGCTGTCAGCCTTTATGGCCCACTGATTTTAGATAAGCATCTTGGAGACACGGGCTTTAGTCACGCTGAATATCACATTGAGCCTTCCTTTCCTCAAACCTCACTGATCTGGTGTCCATGTGAGTAATGCCTGATCACTGCCATATGCCTCAGAAAATAATTACCCTTAACATTCCTGCTGGTGAGGGACACTTGACAGAAAGATGCAGTTTGTCAAGCACAGGTAAGTCTGAAAATACTAAGTTAAAGCGAAGCAATAAGAAGTTTCTACCTGCCCACAATCTGTCTGAAGTCAATGTAGTTTTTATGAGGCATTTTATTAGAAAGAGAGTTTCTCTAGAAATCAACCTGCCCGCTACCAGCCCAATGTTTACAGAACTAATATAATTCAAGGGTGCTCACAGTCAAGTAAATGCAAGCCAAACATTATTCTCTGCTAGGGAAGAGTCATTCAAAGAAGGGTACGATGTGCAGATTATATTTTAACATGCCCATAAAGTCCTATTTTCTAGCTTAGTGCTGTGCATCTCTCTGCTTTTGAAAGGTTTGCAGTTACAATGTTCATTCAACCCAGGAAAGATGCCCTGGGCAGCTTTAACATATGAGTCCCATTATTTACTGAGCATATCAGTACAGGATGACTGACCTTGGTAACTTTACATGCATCAGAATGCTTATGAGCAGGTTCTCTACCCTTCTTCCCACACTCCGTCTTCTTGAGCAAGAAGCCAACAGATGTCTTTCCTACTCCGACGCTTGGTGTATACAAAAACTATTTTTATGGCAGTCTGAGACTATTTCCATTGCTGTCTCCCCCCAGCCCCTGAAAAGCCATGGGTGCCATTTGGGCAGTCACATAAACAAATAGAGAATGTTTGGCTAAATCTCAGTTTGTACAGTTTGATTTGCAGAGCAGGCTTAAATAGAAAGCACAGCACTGAATTAAAAGCTGTGGTGCAACGGTGGAGGTTTCTGATATTCAAGGAGCTTCCTTGTATCTTGCTTAATATACTTGCTTTAGTTATTAATAGTTGCCTTTGGATGGTAATTGTGAACGTAGACACATTCTCAGAGTGTTCTTATTACACCTATCCACCCCTTAATGATAGTGTGAGGTCTGCCTATTCTTTCCCCTGTTCTTCAATATCATTTGCAGGGGTCTCATTTTTTTTTAATCAATACAGAACAATAGTACATAAAAATCACACCTTTTTAGTAAAGATAAAATATTTTTTCCCCCAGACATTGGGATCTGATAATTCTTAACATTAATCTGCAGTGACAGGGGAGATCATGAATTTTATTACTTTTATGAATCAGCTACTGTCAGAAATACTGCAAAACTGATAAGAACCAGTTGCCCTTGTTCACCTCCTAAGAGAAGACATGTTGAACCATGATGGAGTTACAAAGGCTCTCTCCTGCACTTAACTCTTGCCCCTCCTCAGTCAAAACCCCATTTTAGGAAAGCTGAGTGTGGCTGACACAAGAATAGGAGTCACTTCTGAATCCGGCACTGATGGAATAACACCAGCAGAACTGCAGCTGAGCAACTGAAAAGCCGGCGCTGTTTTTGGGCCAGTGTGCTGTCCTTCCAGATGCTCCTGGACTCAGCTGGTGCATATTGAAACTGTGGGAGATCTGAAGTCATTCCTTACCATAATGCACAGTACTGGGATCATCTAGAAGACCTTGCAGGGAAAACAATCCAAGGGGAAGGAAAGAACAGCTCGTCCAAAACCAATTTCAGATCTGTATTTGCACATATATTAAAATTTGCCTTAGAAAAAAGTTGGTTTTTTAAATGAGGAATGACTGCAGTCCAGTTAGCTCCTACCCTAGCACAGATCTTTGCATGGAAGCACACCAAACAAGGCAGGAAAATTTAGTTAATCCTAATGGTATCATCAAAATTTGGTCCCTGCAGCAGTTAAAAGATCCTTGGCTGGATGCTCTGTACTGAGCTACACAACTGGAGAGATGGGGATCAGAGAAAGGTAATCTTATCTTTTTCAGGATGTACTGATTCAGGGATGTAATATCTATCAGTTAGATGCATGGCTGTTTTTGTCCAAAAGTCATGTTCTGCAACTAGCCCCTACTGCCTGCACTTGCAATTAACTAAACCTCCAAGAGCACAGATGTGAAATGAGCCCGTGACAATAAATGGGCAAATACCCATCAGAGGGCTGGTGGAGACCCACTGGTACACCTCTCACCTTATCATTCATGGGACAGAGCTGTTTGAGTTAAGTTTCCTTTCATGCATGAAAAGCTTTTAAGGAATCTCATTACTGTGCTGTATATGTGTATAAAAGCAGATAGGTAACCTAGAAGCAAAGCACTAATACTTCTAAAACCAGGCACTGTTCTATCTTACTTAAGGATGTTGAGACAGAAACTGAAGTTGGATCACAGAGTTCTGAAAAACCTTTAATATAATATAGCTTTAAAACCTTTTAAAAATCTTCCTAAACATGAGTCCCATCTTCTCCAGAGACTTGCAAAGCAGCTGATAATCTCTTTGACCATTTTAATTGTTTCAAAGAGAACTCCTTAATAGAAGGTGTCTTTTCCTTAGCCCACTAACTTGCTTTCACATTACAGTGATCTCAGTCCACCAGAAAACAAAATGAGGAAGGTGGCTGGGAGCAGAAAACCAGCATTACTTTTAAGACAGTTTCAAGCACATTCAGAAGTTAGCGTGATCCCTGCAAAGAGGAAAAGACCTTCAAACTGCTGAGTCAGTTCAGGCAAGCCCTTGTTGCTCGCTGTACATTAGGTTCGCTTGAAAATGTTCCTTGTGGCTAATGGCGCATTAATAAGATATTGGCTGTATAGTACTGTCAGATGCTGTGCCAGAAAACCAGCCTGTTATAAATTGAACAGGTACAAAGGTTCTGGCAATCTGATTCCCAATGACCCACTGACAAGCTACTGATGTAGCTGAAGATGTGGAGATGGAATGTAATTGTACACAATCTTTTTAATCAAGGACTACATTTCCAATAACCTACTGAAGTGACAAAGAAAACAACATCAGGCTGTAATACATGGCTGGAATCAAAGCTCCTTTGGTACAATCTTAATTAAAGAGTGCCTCTGACTACAGGTCTTACAGAATAGTCAATGAGCTTCCAGCTGAGGAAAGGATCTTTCTCGATTTGATGAAATGGCTGCACGTGTATTTAGAGAGAGCGTAATCAGAAAAAGGAAAGTAGAAACACGGGATAAAACTCAGGCCATGGGCTGCACTTGGTAATGCCATCAGTATAGGTTTGGATGAGAGGGAAGGAGTGAGATGGTATTAACCATCCCCAACAACACCAAGGACAAAGCTGTGGCCAAAACCATCACTAGCAGAGGTCAGAGCAGCTTCAGGGAATTTGTATCCCAGACTAGCTTGCAGCAGCCTCCAGGGGCTTGAGTGCTTGAGGGCTGCAGGCCTCAAGGTGATCAATGGAGCATGTCCCAGAAACAGGCATGAAGATCAGGGTACAAGTCATTGGGTGGTTTTTTACACCACCCAGCCAGTCTTCAGTGCCCATTTGCTCTGTTCTGATGAGCACTAAATCAGTATTTGGCCCACCTCATGCCACCAAAGGCCATCCAGAAAATGCCTGATTGCTTTACCATTCTCAGAGATCATTTTTGACTGCTCTGTCTTTGATTAAATACAAACTGTATTCTATTCCCATCCACCCAACACATCTCAAATATGTTCTGCAATTAAAAGATACTGGAAGTTTAGAAGTTTGGTTTGCTCTTGCTCTGTTTACCCCACTAACATAATGACCTGTCTCAGAAGTCAAGTAACTTTAACGATATTTGCATGATCTGCCCTTTGCCAGCCAGCCTCAATGCCAAAAAACAGTCTTGGACACGTTTGATTTACTAGCACAGATACAGCCCACGCATCCCGTGAAGGACAACAGACAGAAGCCATAAACAGCTGGGACAGACTCAGGACCCTGACTGATCCTCCCTCTCCTAAGCAATAGGCCATTTATCCTCTTACCCAGCCTCGCTCAGTGATGCACAGAATTTGGAAGCTGCTATATTTGTCATGTACCTGCAGAGCTGGAGACTAGAGTTCAATTATCCTTAAACTCTTATCAGGATCTTTCACTCCTGCCAGTGCTGCCATGGAAATGTAATGCATGTCCTGCCTCAAGGTTTTGGTTCCTTTGTAATAAAAATCATCTGGCCTCTCTGAAGGAAAAGGCAATCCATCCCCACTGGGAGACAGTTGAAAAAATAATCTATCTGGATGCCAACTGGATCCTCATCAGAAAGCTTTTGTGCAGTATTCATGGATGGAACTGTACAAAAAAAAAAAAAGGGGGGGCTGAAAAGTGGAAGATTGGGATGTTGAACTGTTTGTTCGCACTGATTCCAGAGGGTGCTCCAGGCACTCAGCACCTCTGAAAGTGGGCCAATGCTCATTCTCCCAGTACTTACAGTTAAAAAAAAAGTTCTCTTGAGAAAACAGGGAAAAACTAGTAATGATATTACTAATTCTCCTGTTGGCAAATTATAACGAGAATTGGCTGACATGCTGCAACAAGTCTACCTTTCCAGCTGGAGAGGATGAGTAGCACTGAGCTTCTTGTTGCCTCCCGGAGCACTGAACTCTGCTCCTGAACCAGACCTAACCCAAACTCTCCTCAGAACACCTGGGGCCCTACCTTCTTGTTTCAGATCCTGTGATTGTTTTCTCCAATTCCTCATACCAGTGAAAAGAGATAAATCTGTTTAAGAAGAGCTGTTTTTGCCAATGTTTTCCAAGGTTTCTCCTTAGAGATATTTTCTCCTTACTCAAGAAATTTCTGGCTTTTGGACAGTTTCTTCTGTAGGTCAACTTTTGTTCAGTGACTTGGCAACACATGCTGAAAAATATATAACAATATTTCCTGATTTGCAGTCAGATCCGTATTACTATCAGGAGCATCTCTAAGTTCCATAGCTTATTCCTTCACTCTTTAAGTTTCCTCTGCAAATCCTCCCCAACCCCCTTTTTTTTCCTCCAGGTTAAGATAATATGTAGTTCAGCTGGCATTGTGCCTCTGATATCAACACAAAAACAGAAATATCACAGTAATTTGTCTTCTGTGGACTTAAGCAGTTCTAAAAAGGAACAGATAAGGGCAGTATCTTTTGTGGGAGCCCAGTGTAAAACTTTATAATTTTGTTTTCTTTTCAACCAGAACACAGAACTCTGGACTTTAAGCTCTGTTCATTCCTGTTTATTTTTAATCATATCCCCTCGAATTTCTAAGTATCTGAGAAAACTGATTCAGAATCTTTTTAACACAGACATCATATATTTGAATTGATAAGTACTTGCATACACTGAACTGCTGTCTTTTGCTATGGCAAAGGTAGCTATAACTCAGTTTTGAGTGTATTGTTAAATGAATGCCTTCCTGAACCAGGAGTTTCTTTCATCAGTGGGAATTTAGCTTTTCATTTTAAATACGATGTTCAGCAACGAAGCAGGGCTACATGATTCCTTCATGCCAATGTCAGTGGCAGTTATACATATGTAACCCAGTTATTTTTGTAAGCTTTCATCCACAGTATTTTTCCTCATATCAAAATATTGATGCTGCCTCAGTCTGAGCCAGGCATGTCGCTTTTGAAGGTGAAAGGTCAAAAGATATCTGAGAAATATTCTGCAAGTTAGAGAATACTGGACATCTCCACCACAAGGTAAATGAATATTCAAGCAAAAAGGAGCTTGTATTCCACCTCAAAGTGCAGCTTATATTTTTGTGGAAATATCATCAGATCAAGAGTGGAAAAAAGTAATGCGCCTCCTTCTCCCTCCCTGTCAGCTTTGCTGCAATGAAAAGTTTCCACGTGGCTATTCTTATGATTCTCCTGGAGAACAGCCACAGCTTAATATATAAAATAACTGACAAGAACAACAGGCATGTTTGTCTCTGTCCATACGATTTAAACAGCATGATGTTTCAACAGCATATAGTCCATTAAACTGTGTTCATATAATATCTATTCAGACCTTACAAGCCTTGGCTTAAAGGCCAAATCCATTTGTTTCTCTACGACTCCTCTGTTTGCCACTCACCGTGATTAGAGAGGATGCACACACTGTGCATCATACCACTGAGTGATGAGAAAAGCAGCTTCAGACTGCTTATCAAAACACATGCTGAATGAAGGATGGACTTGCTGCAGACAGACATTGCTTTTTGAGTCCATCTAAACTTTACATGTCATAGGCATCGCTTTGAATGATCTACTAAAGGATTTTCAGTGCCTGATGAATGTTCCCAACTGATCTCCTGGGTGGAATTGAGTACTTCAGGAACAGGGATGGGGTGAGCCACATTACAAAATCAAAGCAGCTCTCCCACACCCACAGCAGAAACACAAATGGGGAACCAAATGAGGGGTCCTGTGCACAGGATTTTCTGCTTTCCTTTTGGAAAATAGCTGGACTATTGGCTCACACATCGCTCAGAGCCTGGCCAGCTGGGGACAGTACTAGTGAGATATTAAAAAACAAACAAAAAAACACCAACCCTCTGAACTGGGGATGGGAATCCTGTGCTCCCTTGTGGATTATATAACAGCTGATAGAAAAAGTTATCATAACATCAGCCCTGGCTCACCTGCCTTAGTTTAGCTAGCGTACATTGCTCAAGTCCTAGCTCTTCCTACCAATGTGCTCAGTAGCCAACAATCCCTAAGGTGCACTCCTGATTCTGCCCTACTCTTACCTCTGAACTAAGAGTTCCAGTCTTAAAAAGCTTCCTAAATGTTCTCAGGCTCTCACTTCAGCAAAATTTAATCAAGGATTATCCACACCAAATTAACTTTGGAAGACTTGAGAAGCTTTTCTCTCCAGAGGCCAACTGTCCATCGTTTAGCTCAACAGCCCTAAGAAGCAACTCGCTCCCAAGCACAAGGATTTTCTTCTTTGGCTAACAAGTAATACCACATGCTCCTCGAGTGAGAAATGATAATTTGACTTAGGATGCTCTGAAATTATAAGCAGCCCACAGTTATTTTAAGTGTATGTTGCATCTTTTTCTCAATGAAGATTAATGTTACACTTACTGCGGTGTTATGCCAGAAGGAAACATTTGTGCAACAGCAATTTTTAACACTTTCTTCGGATTGATTTATGTGTTTATTTGTTTTCAACTTTTCGGGCACCCGTAAATGATGTCTTTAGTCTTCAGAGGGTGTACTGACATCAAGTAATTTATGACTGGCTAAAAGCAAGTTTATTGAGGGAAGATTATTTATTGCCTGACCATAACAGAGGGGGCTAGATTGAATGAGCTTGCATAAGCTAAGCTGAGTGTAAAGATTTGAAGCCAGTACTTAAAACAATAAAAAAAAACTAAAGCAAATGTTTTAAACCCAACAAATAGTGGGTTAAAAAAATTGATTAAACCTGCCTATCTGCTACAGGTATGTGGAAGAAGTCATGCTCATAGAAGCCAGAGTTACTGAAATAAAGTATTGATTTTCTGCTGAAAGAACTGTAAGTATAAAAGGACAATTAATTTTTAAATGAAGGTAGTGGTTATCTTATTGCGCTCTGGATATAGAAAGAAGCTCATCTGTCTATATCAATCTACAGCATTTCACTGTGTGCTCACAGGCAGTGAGTTTTTAATCGAAACTAGATTGTTAAGAACATTAGAGTATGATTAAGTGTCCAGGCTCCTCTTTTATAGATTTGAACTTCAAACCGAAGGCAAGTTCATTTGACATACACAAAATACATCCCTGAAACAGCATTTCAGCTTCCTTCACTTGGGATTTGGGGTTGTTTTTGGCTCATTCTTCTCTCCAGCCTTCACATCCTAACTCTTACAGCTTTTCCATACCAGCATCTCAGTCTTACCATCTTGGTAAGCATCCTGAAAACAATCAGGCAAGCTGTTACTGCTTCAGTTTTAATTACCACTACCTCCTCTCTTCCAGCTTTGACAGATGTCTTGTCCTACAATTGTCTGCTCCAAATAGTACCAGAAACTTCAGCTAGCAAAACTGAGTGGGGAAACGTGTTTGTCACCCAACAACTTTTAAGTTTGTTTGGTTGAAATTATTCTGTGTAATAAATACCATCCCCAACCAGACTGAAAAATCAAATTAACTCTTTTTAAAGTGTTGCTGTATCAGCTCAGATCAGCCATATTATTTTAAGTTGTTGAAATGCTTCACTTCGATTCTGGCCATGTTTAAAGAAAAACAACTAAAGAGGCAGACTCTTGAGCTGTATCAATTCAGATCTGGTTCATCTTTCACTATGGATTAAAAGCATGGGTGTTACTTAAGAAATAACATAACATCGGGCTCAAACATTGCTCTCTTTACATCATAAATGTTCAGTGATTTTTGCCAGAAATTCCCATCTCACATCTGACTGTATGATTGCCTCAGGCTGTCACTGAAGTGAGTCCCTACTGCTTAATGACTCTAACGCCCACATCCTGCGTGATGTGCAATTGTGATTTTTTTTTTTTTTCCAGAACACACCGGTGACAAGAACTGCTTCCAGGTCTGGATGGATGTGAACCTGAGTGGAGCCTGAATGCAGCTAAAACCACGTTGACTAACAAAACTTTTAAAATATGACTACAGTAAGGATTTTAACTCCACAATGCTGCCATGCCGGGATGTGACAGGCTTTCTACCCAGGTCTGGAAGGTAAGAATCTGCTTGCATGCATGAAATTGCATAGAGTCCCTTCCCTCTGCACATTTATTGTTTTGGGAAAAGAGCAGAGAAGATTAAAGAAGTGTTTTGAAATGTATTCTGTGGGTTGAGATGAGTGGAAATATAATTAACCAGTGTAAGAACTGGTATGGTTTAGACAAGCGCTCTGTGTTACATGGTACATTATTAGCTTGTGTTTAAAGTGACAGTGCCAAGATTTTCAGGTCTGAGGAAAAGAAAACATCTTTTAAAGCGCTTTACCTTGGTATGAATGAACGTGAAATTCAGCCACACCAATCAGCACAAGCGTTATATAGAAGCTGTAACCCAGCTGACATATGAAAGAGAATGCCAATATTAAAATAAATGAATATATCCTCTCATCTGTGGCAGTCCATGCAAAAAGTGCTAGGAAACAAAGGCAAAGACCAAGTGCTCGGGACAGATTACCCATTGAGTTACATGAGTTCTTCATCCCCAGGCCACAGTCCCTGCCCATTATTCCACACAACTCATGGACCACAGGATTTCCTGACTGCAACAGCGGTCAGACAAGAAGCAGAGGGGACCAGAGCCTCCAAACCAGATGATGCCAACCCCTCTGAAGAGATACAAGAGGTGCCTGGTCCTGGCCAGGCAATCCACATGGAGCCAGGTGCACACAGGCACTTTCGGTCCTGAATTACCCTGACCACTGCAACAAGCTGGCACAGCTCCATCCCCAGGGTGCTGCAGCTGCAGAGACAGAAATTTCTTAAATGAGTCACTGCAAACAAAGACTTTGGGCTGGTTTCAGGCCACCAGAGTTTATGTGTGGTCTTGGCTAGATGCAAGAAAGCAGTTCTATAACTTTATAATTGGTTATCTGTGATGCCCACCAATTCTCAGAGAGATTATATCGAAACACCTTGGGATCTACAGAAGAGCAGACACTTGTAAGACTGCTAAACTGCTTCATAAATTTGAGTCTGGGGGTGTTCTTCATCTGATGGCTTTTATTAAACCAAATGATTTTCAACAGATCTGAAGAAATTAAAAATATTACTCACAACCTAGAAAAAAAAGTCATTTTCTAAAATTCAGCTATTCAGAGAAAACTTGATCAGTCAAGTGTGAACATTTATAATTGTTTCTGCTAATCTTTTTTTCCCCTCCCCACACATATGCTGTCAGCATCACCAGTGATGGTAAATAAAAGCAAAGCATCCAATCCTACTAATCTGCAGCAGGAGTGAGAACGAGTTTCAGTAGCACTACGCTGGCCTGATGGATTTCACAAGCCAGACTGGGATGTGCAAAATGGGTCTGCTAACGCACCCAGCACATCCCCTGTGGCTGAGAGCACCAGTAGGATGTGCAGGCAGGGCCTGACTCTGCTTCAAGATAACCATTCCTGGTGAAGATGTGAAGGCATCTGAACAAATAACTCCTTTGTAATTGTCCATCTCTTGCTGGTCCGATCCCCAGAGGCCTGATCTAGAGCAGCAGTATGCTCCAGCAATACTAAATGAATCTGGAAATGGCAAACTGCCCCAGACACAACCCCATGCCAGTACCTAGACCCGCTCAGTGCTAATGGCTGTCCCTACGCTGCCAAGCATGCTGAAATGGGATTGCAGTAACTAACAGAGCAGAACACCACCAAATGCCTTCTGACAACTGATCCACCATGCGACTCGAGCATGGGCATTATGCTGGCGCTGCTCTGACAGGCCGGGTCTGCAGGGGAAGCCTTCCCCTCCGACAGCACTGCTGCACGGAGAGATCCAGGTGAGCAGCCAAGCTGTGAGTGAGGAGACTGACCCAAAGCCAGGCCCTTCTGGCCAGCCCCAAGAAATATGTTTTCCAACACTATTGACTTAATATAGAATAGTAGCCACATCACAGAAACCTTACGTTTACAGGGAGAGCAGAAGGAAGACGTACAATTTGTCTAACCTCAAGACTACAGTTTTCTGGGAAAAAAATCCTTATAACCCCACTGACAATGTTGACATTTTGGAAAAATATATCAACTTAAACCAGAAAAAAATCAAATTCAAGCTGTCACTAACTTCCTGTGTGAACTATAGATCAGATGCCATATGCTTTCACTCTGATCTCTAGTTAAAGCTTTCTGCCTGGCGTGTCCTTTCCTTTCAGTAGGAGACTGGGCCGCACGATAGCTCAGGTGTTTCATAGGAAACATCCAGACAGTCCTATGGGTAAAGGAGCACTTGAACCACATCTCCCATGAGATTTGTAATGCCATTTGAAAAGATATTCAAGGGTTTGATTCTCCCAATGAAATCTCAGAACAGAGTAAAATTTTTAAAGGTACATTTAATTGAAAATGCAACTTTTCAAATATTATCACTGACAATTTTCCAGTTAGTTCTGATACTGTGCAGAAGTTAACTCAGTATGAAATAACAGCACGTGGTACAACAGGCAGAAAGCCAGGAGGGAAGAATCAAATCCATGCCTGTGGGACCTTCACAAGAGTAAAGAGTACTAAAAAGGACAAGGCCACGTTAATAGTTCTGACAACAAATTTTTTCTTCTGCTCCAGGAAAAATAAGTGTCCACATTAATACTCAGCCTTGCTGACAGAGTCTTTACTCTTGCTCAGCAAAATAAGCTTTAAGTTATAATGCAAGATCTCTTGGGTAGCAAAACAGGTCTAAAAGCCTCTGCAGAACTGTTTTTTCAGCATCAAATCCAGTGGTATTTTCTCAGCACTGGGGACTCCACTGCAAACTATGAAGTCTCCTAATCAGACAGTGACCAAAATCCCCCCAGGTCCCCAGGCCTCAGTGAAAATGCTAAACTTTTGTCCCTTCCTTGAATCCATTCTCCCTCAGACACAGCCCAGAATCACAATAACTGGTAATATCCAATGGTGGTGACTCCTGAAAAAAGATTTCAGCCCAATTTGAGTTCCAGGGTCTTCTGGAGCAGCAGCAGGATCTTCTCCCAGAGCAACTCCTTTTAGCAATGCTGGCAATAGAGCCCTCTCTATTATTAAAGACCTCTAGTCAGGCCAGGCGGGCGTTGCAAATCTTACCCCACTCCTCAGAGACTTCTTTGTAAGCCTAAACTTGTTGGTCTGTCCTAAGGGTTGGACTGGTAAATGCACAAAATGCATTGGTTTCATGCACTTTTGTCTCATCAGCATCTCTTTCAACTCCCTTCTGCAGGACTGGCTGTTGCAGTAATTTCTGTGCTTTCAGGAAATAGAAATCAGCCATCCTTGTGCTTTAAATAGACTAGAGAGGCCGGCTGAATTATACTTGTTTGTAGGAGCTAGGAGTTGGCGAGACTGGAAAACAACTTGAAAGGAAGTAAATTATGAGAGCAAATGCTGTGATTTTTTTATTTTAAACAATAGATCCTCAGTTCACCCTGGGAAAAATTCTCAGGGCATAAAAGTTTGGTAGCTGCCGGAACACCCACAGCTGGCACAGCAAGATGCTACAAGAACACAGTGCTGCAGCCAGATGTGAGTTGCTACTGAAATAGCCCTGCCAGCAGCATCAGATCCCTGGAAATGGAGCTGGGCAAACTTGGCTGTGTAGACAAAGTCTCTGCCTTGGATTTCCTCACTGCATTAATGCAGTTATAGAGAGCAACTATACCATTTGATACCCACTTTCCACCCAAATCTCCCTGAGGTTTAATATCTTCTCTCCCCATCTCTCCTCTCTGAATTAAACAGGGATCGCTTCTCAGATTGGTTATTTGCTTTGATGCGACAGACACAGTGGTTTATTTTAAAGAGGCATTCCACATTCTTACGCTTTTACAGCAGAAACCCTCAACAATTCTACCTCCCACCTTGACCAGGGGTAGATGTCAGGAAGAGTTTCCCATCCCTGGGCAGTGACTCATTCTGTGAGTCAGCTCAGTTCCTCTCCTCCAGGAGCAATCCGGGGTACCAGCTAACACACTATCCAGCAGCATACCTGCAGAAGGGTGCCTCTGCTGAATCGATTCTGCTTATGGATTCAGATGAGGTCAGAAGAGACCTTCAGCAATGCACACATCTGCATTAAATAAAATAACCCATGTAGGAATCACATAATCACCCATACTTCTCTGGGTGATAAAACACGCACTTAAAAGGATATTGCTCCTAAAAATAATGGATTGCCTAAAGAACCTACAAGTAGCAGAGATTAAACATTATGGAAAATAAGTACGCATAATTTTCACTTTGCTTTGTGCCAGTGAGAGACAGGAAGTGTTTGGACAGAGGAAAAAGTTGGGATAGAAACAGTCTGTTCTGCCATTTGTCTGGTCTTCCACATTAACGGAGGAAATATTTTTATGACTGGGAAATAACTGAGACAAGAGCAGTGTCTGGACCTCTTAAGAGATATTTCAAGTGGACAGTGTTCATTCACCACTGTTTCTTTTTCTTTTGTTAAGATCTGTTTCTATCGTCTAGCATCTTAGCAAGAAACATTCATGGGCTAAATTAAGATGGAGATTAGGGTTCTCCTGCTCACAGCTGTTACCCGAGCCGTGACATCTCCAGCAGGTTTATTTCCCTCCAAGAACACATCACAGATATTCTGTTTCCACTTGAACCCAAGTTTCTCCATGCTCAGGGCAGCAGTCAGCAGTGTCTAACACTGTTTGTTTTGCAGGTGGTCGATGATGCTGGCAGTAAATATAAACCCAGATGAGGAGCGGCAAAAGCAATGGAGGGACCAACCCCAGAGCCCGTGTACGTTGATGTGGACAAGGGACTGACACTAGCATGTTTCGTCTTCCTCTGCCTTTTCTTGATTGTGATGATCATTCGCTGTGCAAAAGTCATCATGGACCCCTACAGCGCCATCCCTACGTCTACATGGGAGGAGCAGCATCTCGATGACTGAAAGGACTTCGCTAGACAGAGCCATAAAATGCTGCAATCTAGGCCTTCCCCTACCTGGAAGGCAAACACAAAGCCATTTTCAGACATGCAGGGCAACTGCAGTATCTTTAAGAGCACGTAGATCAGATGATTCTTGCTCAACAGATCAGGATATTGGCAAGCCATTCTGGCAGCACAGTTAATACTATGCAGCAACACACATTTTAATGAAAACAGTGATCATTGGAACTCAAGTAGCACAAGACTTTCCAGACTCTTCCTAAAGTAACTCCTGCTTGTAGCACAGTTTGCCCTCTCACTATCTCCCACAAATTCAGGGCTTTGTTCAGAAAACAGAATTCGGAAAGGCAACAAAAATATTTTCTTCCCTCAATGTTTGCTTCAAATAACTTCGTGAGTCGTTATATTTGTGTTTTGAAAAAGGGGCAGGCTTTGCAGTTTTGTAACCCAGAGCACTGAGTAGAAGCACTAAAGCACCATGGCTAAGGAGGGTGCTATGAGGAGATGCATTCTCAATTAACTTGGTTGTGCGCATACACTCCCTACCACACTGCAGTCATATTTCCAGTGATCAGAGTACAGAAGTACTCAAACTATAGTTCCCAATGGGGTCATGGGAACTGACTCTGCAGCCTCACCTTGCTCTATCCTACTCCTGGAAAACACTAGATGTTTTGTTACCTGCCATAGGTCTGTGGATCACCCACATGTACCAGACTACTTGCAATGAGCTTGACAGACACCACAAGTTCACGGAACAGAACTTGGACACCACTGGCTTCAACTGCATAGAGCTTGTCATGATTTTCAAAGAGAGATTCCACATGAAACTTCATTGATCTTTCAGGCACAATTCAGTGGGATCACACAAGGAGATTAAAGACAATAAGCAAAGACAGGACTCCTAGCTTTGTCAGATTCTTTAGCATAACAGATACAGTAGCATACAATAATATGCATTCTACCTCAAACAAGCTCAGCACCTTTATAAGAATTTTTCCACAGATTTGTAGGGTGATTATTTGTACATTTCCTTCTCCCACTTCATTAAGGAAGCCATTATGAAAGAAGGCATAAACAAACAAGGGAGCTTCGGAAAACTGTTATTTACCTTTTGAAGAGCGGTGATTGAGGGATTCCTGTGTCTGATATTCCTCAAGTTCTAAGGTTCGCCCACAACCACCTTGAGTGAGTACACATTAAGCCTAACAGATAGTAAAGAGTTGCTGAAGCAAAAAGGAGTAGGAACTGAAACCACAAGTACCATGAGTAGACAAGACCTGAAAGCACAAATTTGTAAGAAGGGCATTTCACTTCCTCACCATGACTTCTAGGTTCTTGCCATAAGGCAAGGTACAGTGGTTGAGAAAGGTAGAAACAAAAGTTAGAGCAAAGGATCAGGATGTAAACTTTGTAGGTTACTGCTCTCAGCTCTGACAGATTTGTTTGGCCATCATACAAGTCAAGTTTCTCTGTGCCTCAGTCTACACACTTGTAAAATTGGTACAATAATAGTAACTTGTCTTACTTTTCTCTGTATCATACCACCACAAAAAGCACTTGGAGACCCTTAGATAGGGAAGTGAAAATGAGGTATTGATTTACAGCTTTTCGTTGTGAAACTAAAGGGGGAGGTCTGAATCTCAGTATACAGCAAGGGAAGCTCTGCCCAGGCACAGAACTTGTCCAGCCCTCATTGCAGCCCCAGTGATTACAGAATAGCAGGTGGTGAGGTACACGGAAAATTTTGCATGCACCTTCTGCACTAGGCTCAATCGCACAATTCTTGGTCATCTCTGTTCTAGGAGATCCCATTCAGCAGGCAGGAGATTTGAGGATCAGCTTTTATCCTGCTATTCTCCAACAAGAGACCCCCACTGCATCGATTACCCACTGCAGGTTGCTCATCGGGCTGTTATTTAGCCTCAGTTTCTGCTAGCCAATTAATCACCAGTAACTGAATATTTTCACAAGTGTGAATGCTGATGTTCACCATAATTTGAGAAAATACGGTCACCTCTTATGAGTGTGCCTATCTATAGGATAGGAACTGATGCCCTAGCTCAAAGGAGATTGTTTCTGTCCTCTGGGCTAAAGTTTAGAACCCATTCTTGTCACTAAGTCTTATATGCCACTTTGATGCTAGTGGGGGTACAGAATAAACAACAACAAAAAAAATCTATTTCCAGGCTACAGACACTTCCAGTTTTTGGGTTACCTGGCTACATTCGCAGCTGACAGATAGCACTTGTCACCACTCCTGACACCAAAACTCTCAAGGAGTATCTGCATGCTTTGGCTTTGCTGTGCATCACCAATAAGCCCCTGTTCAGCTACAGACTTATGCACACACTTAAGTTGAAGCCCCTGACCTGGCTGCCTGACTACCCAGGGACAAGGGTCAGCCACACGCTGTGTCCTTGTCTGGGCAGGGGCAGTAACCCACAGCCCTTGTAGGAACAAGGCCTGTATGAGAATAGTGACAAATATTGGGGAAGCAAGTTAACAAGTTTGCCTCACAAAATTATTCGCCATTATATCTATTTCCAACTAATGTAAACTTTTTTTTTCCAAAATATTTTAGAGGAAGGGTCCCCCTGGGTAGCTCAATTTTCTAAAGAGGCACTTATTTTTCTGATATAACCTATCAAGCCCATCTGTTTAGAAAGTGGCCTCCTCTGCATCCAGCCTGTTCACAACTATCAAAACAGGATTGTTTTTATAAAGATAAGATAAACCTATTCTAATTTCTGCCTTTCACCAATGATCACAAACACACAACCTCACCACTCTAACTAAAAGCAATACTGAACATCACAGCAAAAGCAGAAGTTTCATCCTGCTTGCCTTTGAGTTGGGACCTGCCCACCCAAGGCATGTTTGTTACTCCAGCTCCTGCCAAAGCTGAGCCTGTGAGCCCGCCTGGCAAAGCTGCGTTCCCAGCCAGAGGAAGTTTTGTGTTGCAGGGGCTGCATCACTGGGCTTGGCAGTAATTTCGGCTGCATGTAACAAGTGCCTCTGCTAGTTTTGTTATTTTTAATCATTCTGTCATACTACCAGCAATTGTACTCAGAGGAAATAATGCAAATTTACTGCAAATGTATTTATCTAATGCAATAAACAACATCTACATTGAAAGACTGCATCGGTTGTGGTTTGTGCTACTTGCCAGGATCTCATGCACAGAGAGCATGGAGCATCTGTGGGGTCTCTCTGAAGAAGCCACAGAACAAGGGACACGGTAAGTGAAATGCACCCAGGAATTCCTCTTGAGAAAGATGGAGAGGCAAATTGCTGTTTCTCTCACCTTGTGAGAGTACTCAGCTGCCTCAGAGCTGGGCACTTTATATATCTGCTCACCCCTGCAGCAAGTCCTCTGGCAGAGAGATCTTCGTGCCTGCAACCCAGCTTGCCACAGAAACAAAAACCTGATAAATCATTAACCGTGTCCTAGTCAGAAACAGACTGGAACCTCCATGCTGCTTTCAGAGCAGCTACTAGGGCTAGTAAGATCAGACCTGAACTGAAGCCAGCAGTGGCTGAATTTGGGTAGACACCCCAGAAAACAGTGAGCATAAAGTTTTTTTTGTTTGTTTTTGAAGGAAACAGGGACCAATGCCAGCCAAGAACCACACAAACACTGCTGCAGCATCTAAAGGTGTCCCACTGGACCCTTGCGGTCTCAGAAGGTAACTTCAGCCCATGCGGCTGGAGCTCAGAAGCCAGGCCAACACAGGACTTGGAGGGAGAAAACACCGTGCTCAGACTCCAGTGGTCTCCACAGCACACCTAAGGAGGAGGTGAGCACAGAGACCCTGCCTATTGACCAGCCTCGCTTTATCAGCCATCAATGGTACCCTAGAAGACAGATGGAGCGCACAAGAGGTGAAGGCAGTGCCTTTTCCAGACAGCCACAAATTCAACTTCCCCAGAGCCAGACTGATGCTGGCCCCTTGCATTATCTGCACACAATCCCCGTTAGCACATTCGGGCCATATTCAGTGCATTCAGCACCATCACAACAGCTCTGGCTGAGCTGCTCATGCTGTGAAAGCGCTGCCTAATGCAGGCCGGGCAATTTAAATTCCTCTTTTCCTCTGCTTCCCATCGCTGTCTCTGACCCTGTCAGCCCAGATTTGCCAGCCTTCAAACCACTTGTCTTAGCTGTCCTGTGGTTTTACATCTCGGGTGAATTGATTTAAATAAAGGATATTAAATCCTGAATTTTAACCATGTCTTAATGCAGCCATGGGAATTCTTGATTTCAATCTACGTTACTTTGCATTTGCACTTAAATATATTTTCTTTAAAAATAGTTAATGCCCTCTGGCCAGCATTCATTTTTGCTAACCAGAAGAAAAACAGTGATCACACATATATTTTTAAAACAATGCATAGCTTAAAACTCCTAGATGCATTTACTCTCAGGGTTCAACTCAGTCAGCTCACAGCAGTATTAGGAAATGTTAGTTGCAAAGCTCAGTGTTTATGACTGGGACTTGGCCAGGCAACTTGGAGGAAAATCACAAATCAGTCAAAATATATTGAAATTGCATTAAGCATGCTGAATCCATAAGGAAAGAGAACTTTATTAAAATATATTTTATATTTAAAACTAAATGGATTTTTCAAGCAGCAGCTGTGCTACTCATAACTGGTTTGTATAGGGCAAGATGGGGCCAGTGCTTCAGCATGTTCTTTGCGTACTTCCAAAGACTTCCAAAGCTTTAAATCAATTTTAAGGTTCTAGAAGCACTCTCCCTCTCTCTCACTAAGCAGTGACCATGTGAGCATCCTGGACAGAAGCTGCAATCAAGCCTGAAAAATGGCCTCCCATATTCCTGCTTAAGGCCAAAACCTATGTGAATATCATTATCAGCAGTGCCCATTTTAGCAAAGTCACTACCTTGACCCTGAACAGCCACTGGAAGCATTATACTTTGAATAATTACTGCCTGGCTAATAAAGGAATTAGGAGTATTGCTGACCTGACTGCTTTCATCAACACCAATGTTTTTCTCATCATATCACATCAATTTCTAATTAGAACCTCTACAGAAAAATATTTTTTTGGTGCAAAAGGCCACTATTTCATACTGAAAATCCATTGTTTTGCTTAAATTCAGAACTATGCTTTAGGTTTTTATTCTGCTCTTTTCTTTTGCCACTCATTTATACCACAGTGCTATCATAAATTATACCCAGCACTTTCATTGCACACCAACCGACACTCTGATCTAGAAAAAGATGGATCTTAAACAGTATCAACCAGAAGCTGCCCTTAGCTTTTTTAACAGCACAATAAAACCAGATGGATTAAGGTACAGGAATGTGATTCACTATGTCATTATAAAGCAGCATGATGCCAAGGTCCCCCCACTACTCACCCCCAGGATGGCAGTGGGAAATTGCCTCAAAAAACTCACCAGAGTGGTGGGAGCTCCAGGCAAGCGTTGAAGCTGAGGTTTCCATCAGCTGTGCTTTTCCCTCTCCTCTGCCCAGAGAGGCAGCAGCTCCCTTCCCATGCAATATTGCACACTCCAAACAAGGCCACCTGAATGAGTTCTACTTTTCCTCCAGGCCTCTGAAGAGGCAAGGAGGAATTTCTTCTTCTACATCCAGGTGGTAAACTTGGTGCTATGACACAGCAGAGGAGCAGGAGCTCTGGGTTTCGCTTTTTTCCTTTCATTGTTGTTGGAAGCTGGTATACAAGAAACCTAATGAAAGCAGACTTATATTGAATTAAAAGTAATCAACTCTGGAAGCAAAGAGAGCCACGCTCAAATCTAATTGCAGCAAAAGCTTCCAGAAGCACAGAGGAAGCTCTCTAGAGAGAGCGGGAAGCCATGGAAGCCATTTCAAATGTCCCTTCAAAAAATAAACTCCTCTCAACACCAGGTCTACACACTTCACTGAGAGCCCCTGAGCACCCTCCTGCTCCAAGGGCCTCACATTGAGGCCTCAGCTTCCTTCCACCCCTACAGATGTCTTCCCCCCCCAAAAAAGAAATGGGGCTTCTAGCACCTTCATCTTTTAAAGTCTGAGCCCACAAAGTAGACACAGCTGCCCCAAGTGAAATTGAGCCCTCAGGAGGTGCCCAGAGCACCTGGGTGTTTTCCAGAGCTTTCTTTGTGGTACTACAGTGCGTGTAGCACTGCTGGTTCCTTACCAAGTGAAAACAATGTGATTTTGGGGACATTGCAGTGCAGATATACCCTCATCTCAGGCAGGGGTGGGGATCCGTGCTGTGGGCAGCCTGGGCCTGCCGGGCCTGCTCCCCGTCCCCGCAGAGCACACCAAAACCAGGCCCACGTCTTCCTCCTGGAGGTGAAATGTGGTCACCTTGGGTATAAAAAATATTTCCCCCCCTTTTTAGCTTCTGTGGGACTGTGACATCGTGACAAAGCCACAACATGGGGCTGCCACGGCTTTGCATCAAGGACAGAACAAGTTATTTCTAAAGCCAAGAGGGAAGGTGTCAATTTGTGGTTGTCTTTTGGGGTCAAAAGAGAGCACAAAGCATCCTATCAATTGACAACCGAGTCAGAGTACAATAAATTAAATATTTGTCTAGTAGTCCAATTCAGAGTATCCACAAGAACCAGAAGAAAAAAAATACTTTTTCTTGATAAACAAAGAGCCACTGTTTTCCTGGCCAGGCCATCCCTTCTGGTAACAGTGGAATGTCTTTGGCTAAAATTTTAAATTGATTTAGGGATGATCCTCCCAGTATCATGCGTGGAAGGGACTATTATTATTGCACACTGAGGCTGCCTGGAAGAGAGCCCATTTCAGCAAACACACCCCGTTGCAGTGATTTATCCACTCTGTCACATTTTTTCATTAATCTTCATTCCAAATTCACTTTTCTCTCCTGCCTGGACAAGGGGTCACATTCCCGATGAGTACTGGATACTCCCCCTGGATGACATTAAATATCAGCATGGCCCGATGCCATATTGCCTAGGCTTTGAAGTGGATGGCCCAGACCCTCTCCTACAGGGAGCTCCACAAACAAGACTTTTGAACTCAAAAGCTCCATATAGCCAACCCTCCTGCTGTCCACCAACCCCAGCACAGGGGTTCTGGCTCTTGGGATGCAGCTGCAGCTGTAGGTGGCGATGCTGTGGGGGCACATTGCCCAAAATTACCCGCAGGCCTCAATAGGAGCAATTGGGCAGCCATGGAAAACAGCTCATCCTATTGTCCCTGCATGAAGCCAGCAGCCTCATCAGCCCCTTCACTTTGAGGAACAAGCAAATATTTAGCGAGTTTCCCTTGCACCGTACCAGAGTTCATTATCCCGAGCTCCTTCAGTCAGTAATACCCTCTAATTGATGTGATCTGGCACTCAGCCACGGAGTTAATTTGATTTGTAGGCCAGCAGGACGTGGCAGATGCCCGTTACACTTGAGAAAAGTGTTGTGTGGCTTTGTTTGCTGCCCGCTGCAAGGAGCTGCCATGGCACTGGGTGGCACAAAGGAGGGGGGCCTACCTCCTCTATGTCATGGCCCCTGCAGGGTGACAAGGTGGGACCACCACTGCTGGGTGCCTGGGGACAGCACTGGCCACCACAGTGATGCTGCTTCCTTCCCTAACACCAGGGAAGCTGGTGCACAGCCTTTGGTACAGCATGATTTGTTTTCACTCTGTTTAAAAGGTTGTTTAGTGCCTTGTTGTTTCGCTTTCCTGTCCTTTCAGTTGCATCGATGATCACATTTGCCAATTGCTTTGTTACGTGTTAGTTTAGGGAATGCTCCTGTAGCTCTTGGAAGGGTTCACAGGCTTTGAGCTTCCATCTGAAACTTGCCTTCATCAGAATATGAACACTGGAGAAACCAGAAGTCAGCATTCAATCTCTGCTGGTATCATCAACCCAGTGCTCTGAATATTTAAGTTTATTTGAAGACCTTTTTATAGCTGTGATAAAAATATTAATACAGAAGAGATAAAAATCTCACTTTCTCTTTAAATCACCCTATTCTCATTCCAAGAACATTAAGCTAGCATTGAAAACCTTTTCTTATCACACCACAGAGCCACATTCATCTTGAAGATATTTATTGATAATTAAAAACAGTAAGATTTCAATCACTCATATAAAAATAATAAATCTGAGTAAAGTAGCATTTCTATTAGAGTCAGGGGGGTTGGTCCTCCTTCTCCTCCTTCTTCTCTTCCTCCTTGGACACCACCTTACTGCAGTCATCACGGACCTGACACGGCTGGAAGGATTTTTCCTGAGCACTGGCCAAACCCCACACGGTAGCCGCTCCCCTGGCAGTAACCTGGTGCCAGAAAAGAAGAGGCAGGTTGTGGTGTGAGGACAGCAGGGTTTTATCAAGAATTGCAGTATATAAAGACACAAAGAGACCAAAAATGAGTAGAAGTATCCTTAGGTGGATAGCTGAGGTTAAGAGTACAGTAGCTTTAAAGTCTGACTGATAAATAAAAACTTTCAGAAATGCAATGGTGGAAAAAAGTTCAAATAGGCCAGGATTGTTAAAAAAAAAAAAAAAAGTGCAACACAGCAATATACAAGTTCAGTGAATATGATCAAAGTACAAACAAGATGTGCAATATTCCTGTTTTCAAACCCAACCTGCAGCATCATCAATCTGATTTGTGGCTGCCTCAGCCTTGCAATTACTAAACCAAACCTGGGTTCTCTCTCTGCACCAGTAGGACTACTCATGGGACATTGGGGTGCTTAGAACCAGAGGGATGGTCATTAAAAGCCCCCAAACGACAGGACCTAAATAAAGCAGCATAGTTCCACGAGAAACTCAGTAAGTAACGCAAAATATCCTATTATCATCTGTTGGGCAGACAGACACCACAAGTGTGCTGGCTGATGCTGAAGCTACTGGTCTGTGACGACATGTCCCACTGCAGGAGGGTGCAGACCGATGGAAGAGGTGACACGGTGACACAGGTGCCACTACAGCCTTCGCTGCCACGGGCCAAACCAGCATCTGCAGCACAGCTGCAGGGGAAGCAAGGGAGCGGACACAGCGAGGGGCTCCTGGCCCATCTGGGAAGACTATTTTGGAAAGAAGCAGCTGAGGAGACCTACTGCAGCTCTCTGCTAGCAACGGCTGATCAAAGGAAGGACACAAGTGGCATATGCTGTGCTGATTTCATAGTTAGAGATGGGTTTCCTAAAATAATGGAATACATCATCTTCCCCGCATGTGATAAAAGCCAGCTGCCTTCGAGGAGCCGAGAGGGATGTGAACACAACAGAGCTCAACCCCCGATCCCCACCTGCAGGGGGGTTAGGGGAGGAAGAGGAGGGTGAGTGGGCTCAGGCTGCAGCAGGACAGACCCTGCCAGTGGCAGCCCACCAGCACTGCTGTCACGGTCGGGCAGAGATGAAGTTTTCCTGAGGACAGCAGTGTCTGTAAGTACCTGTATAACAGCCGGCCCGCAGACATCCTCCCACTACCTGCTAGGCCATCCTCAATTCTCAACATTACTGGAGTAAGATGCTTGCTTTGAGGCTCAGCTCACTTTCCATTTTTCTCATCAGGCTCTGTTGCCAGCTTTCCTTTGAGCACTGGCTTATTATTTCAGTCCAGTTTAGTTATCCCTGCTGTCAACTGTGATTTAGAGCAGCACCAAAGAGCGGCACATTTCACAAAGCCAGCTCTGTGCTGCCAGCAGTGTCGGCCGGAGCAGCGTGCCAAGGAGCTGCGGCGAGGTTTGTGCAGCCGGCTGCTGCACACCCTCAGCGAGCCATCGCTAACAGGGCTCCCTCCCCAAGATGTACTTTTTGGAACAGAGTATTTCTCTTATTTTGTGCAGTACAGCACTGAAATGGTTCCTATGAAGTGAGAGGAGATGAAAGTGAGCAAAAACACAAAGTTGAAATGGGAGACTAGGAATTATGGGCTGGGCGCTTGGCAAGAGCTAGTGGTGCTGCCTGGGGAGAGGATGAAATAGCACCAGCCCTGCCTCAGGGGTGCCCTAAGGTGCTGGATCAGTCATACATCACTAAATAGGAGCATGTCCCAAGCTGTCCCAGCAGGCAGTCCCAGCAGCACATGGCTCTCGTGAATGGCGTGATGCCCCCATCACCACAAACTGCAGCTGGTTTGAAACAGCACAGCAGGCTGCTTGACGTGAGACCGTCCTCCTGGGGCAGCGGTGCTTTCACCCAGGCTAACAGCAACGTCATCATACCAAAAGACATTAAGGATTCTTGCTCTGGGCATGAAGGTCAGCATGGGTCACAGTCTAGTCCCATTGTCCTTCGGCTAGACACCATGTGCCCGCAGCTCCCAAACCACAAGGTGCTCATTGCAGATCAGGATGTCAGCATGGAACTCCAAAGGGACATTCATACACCTAATTGTGCCCTAATTTAGGGTTGCTGGAATAGTTACTTGAGAGAGACCTGCACCTCTAGAGGGCAATGGACAGCAGCATCAGACATCTACACACTGCAGCATGAATATACAAAGGCTTGTTTGAGGGCTGAAGTATGTCAGAGGTACCAGGGACTCCCTGGTACCTCTGTCTCCATCTCCCTCCAGTACATCTCAATCTCCAGCTGTCTCAACACCTTGCTCTGCAAAGCTGGCAGCACCTCACAGAAATTCAAACCCAGTAGGGGGGCTGCCAGACTGGAGGCACTGGGGCTGCGGCCACACTGGCACTGCTCACACAGCCATCACTGGCAGACTGGAATGCAGCCATACTTTTCTCCACAGAAAGGTCCTTGCTTTTTGTTAAAAATGTTTCTGAAAGAATGAGAATTTTTAGACTGCTTTGGCAAAATTCCTGAAAGTCTTGGCCAAGAATAGCCCATAACCACCACTCAGATACATGGTGAGTGATAACTACAGCACAAAAAAGCTGTTTTCCAGCAAGGAGTTGTGTGGGAAAGTTTTGTGCATTTTGACTAGTTTCTAAAAGCTAAATACAGCATGTGTCTGGCAGTCATTTACCCCCAGCTGGTTTGCAGTGTTCCTGGTTCTTATCACCTCCTGCCTCAACTGAGGGCGATCAGAGCCAGTCAAGCCCTGGCAAAGAGCTAGGACAGTAGGGCAGTGCTCTTCCCAAGGTTTAGCACAACCTAACTCTGATGTTTCACCCTAAAACAAACAAACAAAACCCCAGCCATTCAACCAGCATATATATGTAGCTTATACATAACCAGATGGGCAGGCCCAGTGGCCATTCCTGTGTGCAAACCCTCTTCTTCCTCATGCTGAATATCTCAGAGGGGAGGTGCTGCGGACTGTGGGGTGTGCACCTACATGCGTGCTGCTGGATTTTGTTGCTTCATCCCTTTCAGCATTGCGATGAACGCCGCTCCAACATGTGTCCTGCTTAACTTCAGGCTCATGTTTTGTTTAGATGTGCTTATGCTTTACCATGTTGGGTTTTCTTCAATTAAACACCTCTGTGGTTGAAACACAACTAGGTAAAGGACCTTTGATTTTACCTGCATTAACTAGATCAGGCAATCACAGCTTGCAGCACATGCCACAGTCTTACTGTCCCTTTTGCCTATTGCATCCTGCTGTGAGGCTTAGTGTTGGTATCTGGATCATTGCTTGGGGAGACAGAAAGTTTAAATGAAGATACCAAGGGGTGTGAAGTAAATGCCTCGTAGTGCAGAAAGAAAACAAAGTAGCCCATGCTTTTGCAAACACCAGCACTAGGAGATGCAGGCAGATGGCAATGCCTCTATTGACAAATCCCATCTATTCTTATTACCATGTGGGCTGGATTAAGTAGGCAAAGACCTGTGAACACATACTACATCACACTTTCACATCCTTCAAGTTACTGCATAGATATTACTCACTCACATTTTCTCTGGCCTACATCACATTTGTGAATGTTTTCTCAGAGCTTCAGAGCCAGGCATGTTACTGGCTGGGTCTCAGAGTGGGAGCTGCTGATGCACAAAATCCCACCAAATATTCTCTAAAACTTCAGTAGGCAACGTAGCAAGATGTTTGAATAAAAGTTTCACATGACTGTTCTTGCCAACACTTTGTCACCTCAAAGCCGTAACGGGGTTGACAAGATGAGAGGAAAGGAAAAATAGATTTGTCTTGCACTGGACTGTGG
Source organism: Oxyura jamaicensis (assembly GCF_011077185.1). Lineage (NCBI taxonomy): Eukaryota > Metazoa > Chordata > Aves > Anseriformes > Anatidae > Oxyura > Oxyura jamaicensis. The sequence goes on from NC_048902.1 coordinate 13,271,392, forward strand.
ATTAAAAAGAGGTAGGAGTGGGATCTGGATCACAAAAGACCATGTCAGATTTTAATGCATAAAATCCTTAGTTTCTCAAAATGAAAATTAAAACCATGGCCCAGAATGAAAGAGTTCTCAAGTGCAGCCCTTTTCTGGGGGGACCTGGTCAGCTGTTCTAGTAGGCTTCATGCTACTTCCTACATATTGAATTTGCAACCCATTAAATTGGATAGGCATATATCACCAATGAAATATTATTTGCAAAATGACTTTTTTCAAGATTTGCCAAGCTTTGCAAATTCAGACCATGGTGGCAACAATTAATCAGATAATGCTAGTCCCAGGGTATTTTAACCCATAAAGGCAAATCTACTCCAACATCCCATTAGCACTCACACAGAGACATAGCGAGGCCATTCACTCACTTAGCAAAGCAAATAAACTAACCCAGAAAGCATTTATTGCAGGGAAATTTCTATCTGCTTCCTTTTACCTGCTGGTAGGTGGGATGGAAACAGCTGGGGCTGCACAGCAGGCACATGGAGCACATCCTGTGTCCTTGCTGGGGACTTGTGCCACTGCCATCAACATCTGGAAACATCTCTTAGGTACAGTGTAAGAGCAGGAGCTTGGCCATTACCTGTTAAAATGATTTCATCTCCATCCTGCAGGAATTTACGAGACTGTCCACTGCCAAGGGGGATTTCTTTTGTCCCATTCCAAGACAGCTCCAGCATGGAGCCAAAGCTCTCAGGTTCCTGCAGCAAAAGTTATCAATGAATAAGTAGCTCTTTAGCACCTGTCCCACTGCTAAGCTACTTGCTGCTGGATGTAGATTCACAAATACATAAAAATACAGACTGCAGTCCTGTTGTTGATTTGATTCATTGATACACTGTCTTATTGTTTTGCCTTTGCATTTTAATTCCTTGCTCACTGTAAGCAGCCATGCCTTCCAGACTTTATCTGCTACGTTTAAAATAGTCCTAAACCTTTAAGATAAGTTTGAGCCTGCTACAAAAAAGGGAAACAAATATAGGGCACTCCTGCAAATCCACTGCTTTCATGTAGCTGTGGTTCACGGTTTTATTTACATTTTGTTCTTCAGAAGAGCAAAGCTGGCAAAGGTTTGTGCATCTTCAGTGTCAATCTGCAGTGCAATGAGTTAGAGGAAGCAGAAAGCACTTCAGGAGTGCTCAAAATGGAAGTACAGGTAACCCTGTCTGGAAACCACTTCCCCTGAAGCTGTGTTCCAGACAGCGTGAAGAGCATTTATATTTGATGTTTCAGCAAGTGCCAATACCTTACTCAGATATTGCAACAACTGTGTGTACAAGGAGAATAATAGCTTGTGAAGCTAGGTCCATAGATGTAGTATGAGAGAAACTACAAGTTATACCCATGCACCTTTAATATTACCCTCAGAAATAATAACAATTTTAAAAGCTGCATGTCATCAAGCAAAAATAGGCTTGCGTGGATGCTTATACACAGAAATTAATTTGCATCTAGAGTTAAATAGTTCTTAGGGAAAGGAACACAGGAGATATTAAAAAAAAAAAAAAAAAAAAAAAAAAAACCAACAAACAAATAACTTCTCTCAGTGTGAATGGTTGCAAACCCATTAGCCTGAAATGCCTAGGAAGGAACTGCAGGCATTTTCATGGCTGCCCAATCCAAATAGGACTTTGACCCAAAGCCCTGCTCTGTCGGGTTTGGGCTACTGACCAGGTAACCGTGGCTATCGGTATTTGAACACTCACAGGCCCACTGATGGTTCCTGATGCCAGGAGGTCGCCAGGCCTGAGGTTGCACCCATTGATTGAATGGTGAGCCAGCTGCTGCTTCATGGTCCAGTACATGTGCTGCGGAAGGGAGAAGGAGGCTAAAGCAATGAAGGACAAACCTCTTGCATGCCTGTGCAGGAGGTATTGCATTCTCTGGATGATGCTGCTCACACTGCCCCCAAAAGAAATTCCCTTATTTAATCAGGAACCTTCAGCAGCCTAAAAGTAACATCCACAGCTACTTGGTGCTATATTTTTAATAGTTACTGTGGCCTGGCTGATTGCTTTCTAAATGATGACAAGGAGCTGTTATGTGCATCTAAAATTCAGACTTTAAATTGCAGTTTAGTCCCTTAAAATCTCTTTCAGTTAGATGTCAATTCTCCTTTTCTTTCTCTTTAAGGCCAGCACTGCTAACACAGGATCCATGGTCAGGCCCAGTAGGCTTATAGAAAAATCTCCTAATTGTTGATTTGCTGACTACTGATTTACTGATTAAAGTAATTACTAGAGATGCACAGAACTACATGCGAATACAAAATTGACTGAGACGTGCTGCAGCTGGTCCACACGCCCCCTGGCTTACCATGTCCCCATCAGCCCACACCGCCACAGCCACCACCCTGCCCACGCAGCATCGAGGACAGCCCTGGGCTTGCAGCTGTGTCCATGTGGAAATTACCAGCTGTGACTGCGAGGCTCTCTTCCACCTTGGCACAGCAAGAGGCAATTGCCTTTGCCTGACTCCTAAGCCAAGCAGCAGGAGGAGCTGCTCCCTTGTTCTGTGCTCGGGCACCAAACTGGAGCTGATGGCATCAGCAAGATTTCCAGCAGAGGCAAGAGACCGAGGTCTTACCTTGAAATTGGATCTGCATATAGTAGTTGGCGTGCTCATTCCTTCTCCTGAGGAAAATAAAAAATAAGAAACAGGAAAACAACTCGTTTGTGTTGGATGACTGATGCTAGAGTCTTTTCATTTTACAGATGGATGACTCCTTTTATCACTGCGATCCCTTGCAGCAAAGAAGCAATAACATTTTCCATTCCCTTATGAAGGCCAGCATTTCACAGAAAACAAGCGTGTGGCTGGCACCAGGGTAACATCAAGCTACCCATTTCCTATTCTCTACTCTACTACAGGAGCAGCAACTAGACCTCCTGCTCAGCAGAGCCATTAGCTGGGGGCTGTGCTGGGCTTAAATCTGACAGTCATGGACAGCTGCTCCTTCCATGCCCTGTAGGCAGCCCCCGCAGGGACCCTCCTCCTCATGAGCTGACCATCTGCAAGCCCCGGGTGGGCAGCATTTCCTCCTAGGTGCATCACTGCATGGCCAATGGGGAGCACAAGGAGCTTCCTTCTTTCCCCGACAGAGGCAAAAAGGAACACTGCAGAGCCGAGAGCAAATTGTCTGGAGTACCCGGTGGGTCCTGCAGTCCTTAATTGGCAATTTCAGCTTTATAACTTGCTCAGCATTGCTGTACCTTTAATGGCAACAAAGAGATTGATGTCAAAAGTGTAGGGCTCTTCATCCTGAAGATAGGGAAGTGGCTTGGGATCCTAATAACATATGAAAGGCATGTCAGTCTAAACAAGCAGAAAGGAAAAATTCCATGAGCCTTTCCTGGTGACTTTTTGTTTATGCAGGCTGTGCTGCACGCTCCATTTACTTTACCACTATTACTGTTCAGATTGTTGCTTTTCTTGCTCTCATGCACATGTTTTTAAAGACCTTTCTGAGTTTGATGTGATATCCACAGATCCAGATTCTCTTTTTTGCACTTGGGCTCCAAAATCCCTCTCCATCACTATGGCATGGATGTTAATCCAAAACAAATATGGTTCTAGCACAACTTTGTTCTCTGCCTGCACAGAGAAGATGGCAAATTCTCTGTGAGACCTTCATTATCTTTTTCCATTTTAACTAAACGCCTACATAACACAGACAACTGGAAACATTTGAACAAAGTGTTTTGGAATGAGTCCTCTCTCTCTCTCTCTAGTGCTTCTTGAATGCTAAGCACTACCAAGAAGCTCTCTGATCAGTTTATTTTCAAGATGTTTTGAAGGAGCTGATTTTTCTGCCCTGCTCGAGTAGGCAGGATGGCAGTCAGGGTGCCATATGGCCCTGCCAGTGACATCAATCAGCATTTGACTCAAAGAGCTCAAGGTTCCTCTGTGCGTTTGGAAGCAGGATCATGCTTGTAAACTCTTCAAAGGTTCAAGTCTTCCCCTTGCTAACCTGGACAGGGTTGGGCAGCACAAATGGCATGAGAGCTTCCATGGTGACAACCCAAGGTGAAATGGTTGTGCCAAAGCTCTTGCTCAGGAACGGGCCCAGAGGAACATATTCCCATTTCTGGATGTCACGAGCTAGGAAGGGAAAATTGAAAGCAACGCCATTAAACACACTTATTGTTGTGAGCTTTCACACTGGTTAAAGACACAGATCTCTGCACAGCTACAGAACCAGCTGCATGGACTGGAAATGTCATTGCCACCCATTTCCAGCCATTGTGCCCAAACCTTGATTTAAATCCATCCCTTTCCAACCCTCACACCAAATTTCCCAGACAGGCTAGATTAGGAAGAAAAGGCGGGGATAATTAAAGTAAACCAGGCCATCCACAGATAACCACATTTGCCTCCCCAGTTTAGTTAATGGACACCCAGCCAGGAGTCTGTGCCAGCCATAGGGCTAATTTCACCTCGATAACAATGCTTTTGTCTGCTTAAATCTCTGAACAGAGAGAGGGATTTGTGATTGTCAAATCCTTTCCCTAATCCTGACACTGGAATCAATCCTCTCATGAAATCACCATCCTTAGGGCTGCTCCATCCCTGCTCAGAAGAAACTAGATGGATATTAGCTCCTTCATAAGTAAATAAATCTTCATTAGGCAGCCATCACTGGTTCTACTGATTGATCAAAGACGGGTTTAGAAAGAGCTTGAGAAGTGCAGGTAGTTTCATTTTGATCCCTTTCGACTACACCCAGTGATATCAATGCCCCCTAATCTGTTATTAAAAGACATCCTTCATCCATATCTAGGGTTTCCCACGATGCTGTGATCCCCCCCTCCAGGCAGATGCCCGCAGTGCTGGTTACCGCTCCAGTCGTTCATAAGGACCATCCCAAAGATGTGCTCATGGGCTCTGCTGATAGGGATTGGCTCCCCGTACTTGTTTCCAGGTCCCACAAAGAATGCCTGAAGTCGAAAAGCAAAGTGTTGATTAAGTTTCTGAAGTCAGAAATCTTTACCATACAGAGAGTTACATGCATGAACAACCAAGGCTGGGCAGGACGTGATTCTGCATCATTTCCCGGACACAATTAAACAAGGAACGTGGCCTACTCCCTCTCTCACCCCCTCCTGAAGGCTGGCAGCTTTGAAGTGCTTGGGAGCGTTGTGTTGCCAAGAGCCAGCCATTAAACAAGGGCATCAAAACATGGGAGCAAAATGTCTCCCCTAATGACAATCCAGATGATATATATTGTATAAATTACAGCCAATAACCCTACAAAACTCTCTCCTTTAGGACCAGGCTAAGCCACAAAATGCACCTACCAAAGATGTTTTGTTCCAACACCCACAGCACAGGTTTTATTTTCCTAGCCAGGGCAAGGTGCTTGGATGGCACTCGCAGCAATTTCCAGATTTCTCAGCTCTGGATTCATGGCACGGGCAGTCTGGGCTTCCATAATCCCCGTGTCTGCTAAAGGATCCTGGCTGCAGGGCAAAGGCAACTGCTGGCCAGATAGCATGCGTTGGTGCCTGATACGAAGAACATGCCACATGCTTCCAGGTTGCTCAGGTCTGGCCAGACAAGCTGTTTCCAACCTGAACGCTCAATTAGCAAAGCACTGAATGAGCTAAAACTCCCCTGGCCGTCAGAAGGGCAGATTTCCACCACAGAACTCTTGGTTGCCTGCTACACAGACCTATCAGACGAAATGAATGAATGGACCTCAAGACATTCATTTTGGAAGCAGCTGAATTTACCTTTTCTTTCCTGTCTTTAATATTTGTCTATTACAATGGCAAGGCAAATAGCGTGTCTTACCATTTCTAACTCAATATCCAGACGCTTGCAAGCACCAAACACCGGAGGTTTATCTGTGGGTAAAAAGTAGAGTGTTCTATGAGAGGGAAGCAGACAGGGCAATGAAAGCATCATGCAGAAGAAATGAAGTGGCCGATGCTGCCTGGCATGCAGACATAAGATGGATTTAGCTCTGGGCTTTCATTTGCTCTCTGCCCTGACCCCAGCCTGGGCGTCCCAGACCCTTGCTCCCTACTGCTGTACAATGTGGAGGAAAAATAAAAGTTAAAAAATGAGTAAGAAGCCACCTTTAAAGCCTGCCGTGGACTCACCGTTGTCGGGTCTCATTTGTCCCACAGGTCTCCGGATGGGCGTCCCAGACACCACGACGGAAGATGCTCGGCCATGATAACCCACGGGTAAGTGCAGCCTTGTGAAAGAGCATCACGGAGTATGGGTTAGTTCGGGGAGCATCACCACCCAGAGCGCTTCTGGGGGCAGAGGCACCTCAGGGTGTGAAGTTTGAGGCCTGAACTCTGATGGATGGGCACAAACAATTGCACCTTCCCTGCTGTGAGATAAAGATGGGAACAAACTACAACCCTGCATCCATGTAGCTGTGCTACTGCCATGCCACTGCTCCCCTAAGTTCCTCAGAGTTTAAACCTTGGTTTCTTGTCATATGGCAAAACAATTTCTTAGGTAAATATGCCCTTGAACCAGAGGTGTGCATTGCCATTGGTGCGGCTGCTGCACCTGCACAGGCTGGGGAAATGGGGCTTTTGCTTCTCTTCTTGAGCTCTTGACAAACTCTCAAAGTTCACAGTTTCTTGTCCACTGTGAAATCAGTATTTTGCGGAAATACCCAGACCTTTAAAAATGTACATATACCTACAGAGGAGCGTACAAAACAAGGTGCCCCAGGGAACCACCTGTGTGACCCACCAGTTGGGCATCAGCGCGTTCTCCTTGCCCCGGAACATGATCCCAACATTCGTGGCATGTTGTCGTGATGAGTAGAAGTCCGTGTAATCTCCTGCATGGAAAAAAGGAAAAAAAAAAGAAAAAAAAAAAAAAAAAATGGATCAACGGTGGGAAAGCCCATCATTCACTGGGTCTAAAGCACACGATATGTGATGAGAAGAGCAGGAGGGGATGCAGGGAGTGAAGCGGAGCCATTCAGCATCTCACATGATTACTACGGGGCTGTGATGAATAGCATAAGGGTGGTGATTAATGTGGTTCGCCTGGAAAACGATGACAAAACCGGCTCCTTTTTTGGTTTCCAGACCCCGCCGGCGAAGACAACCCAGGGGCTGGCGCGGGGCGGGCGGCTGCTGCCCTCTGCTGCCGCCGCTGCGAGCAGCTCGGCGGCCTGGCGTTCGTTTGCAGCCTCGGTGTGTTAATTTGCAGCCTCGTTGCATTATTTTGCAGCCTCGGTGTGTTATCTCGCAGCCCCAGCAGGGGATACAGGCAGTGCTCGCTCTCAGAACAAGCAAGACTGGAGCACAAAGACATAAACGCTGCAGGAAGCTAAATAATGTGCAGCTGCAAGGTGCTGGCAAGGGGATATTGCCAGGGTCATGCTCTCACTAGCAGCGTGCACGGGGTCTGCAATTCTTCACCGAGCTGTCTGCTGGGGAAGCATGGGCCTATTCAGCCTGGCACCTTTTGCAGAAGTTGTCACGGTTCCTGCAGGAGAGGGCACAATGTCCCACAGCTGCGCTGTGCTCCACAGGGGTCAGAAGACTAGTGAAGCAGTGTTTGGTAGGGAAATGGGCAAATTCACATGATCCGGGGATGGTCACATCCCTCCAGTGATTTTGGTCGAGCTGGTTTTGATTCAGATATAAATTTCTGTCAAAATCATGAAGATGCTTCTCATTCCAAAAACAGTCCACAGCCTGACGTGGGCTGGGATGCAGGGTAACAGCCTGGCGGCAGGGACTCATGCTTGTTTATGAGGCTGTGCCTGAGTATCTGGCTTGCAAAACTTTGCAAAATCTGGATTATCTTCTGATGACAAATGGGGACAATGTTTGAAATCAAACTAGTGTTTCCTGCCTGGCTCTAATCACAAAGGCCTTTGGTGATGACAAGAGTTTTGTGGCACCAGACAACCCTGATTTAGTGAAAATCCAAGAATTTTCTGGCTGCTATTGAGCTTCCCTGGGTTTTTCTATTCCTGTGCCGCAGACAGCACCTACCATTCATTACATACAATAATCTACTTCTGGCTCCTACAAAGCCCACTCCCTGTCGCGGCTCTGATCTGTCTGAGCAATCTGGACATAAAGCAGCTCCTCTGGGCAAGAGCAAAGCGCAGTGCCGAGCAGCCAGCGGCTCCGGGAGGCTTACCGATGTGTGCTGGCAGGTGCATGGTAGCAGAAGCCTGAGGTACAAATGCTCTGAAAGGAAAGACAAAGACTTCAGCTCTCAGCAAAGTTGAGGCTCTCACCCTGAAGTGGTTTACAAGCATATAAGGGACTTAGCATTTCTCTCTAGCAGCTTCATCTTTAATTTGCTTTGCCAAACCTTGCAGTGATTCCTTTCTAGTTTGGGGCATGCAGGAAAATTTGGACTGCACAGGCTGCTGCTATTGAGAGGGTTACGACCAAAAGCAGCACCCATCACGGTGAGCAAGGGAGGTGAGAAATGGATGCAGGAGCAGGCTGTTTTGAAGAAACATGCTCTGTCCTCTGCCTTCAAGGAAGGGGTGAGGCTGTGTTTTGTGGCTCTGGGGGTGTGCGGGGAAAGTCCCTGTGGGAAGCAGAGCTTCAACAACTCCCTGGCACGGGCACCACCTAGCAGGACAGGGAGGAGTCCCCTGCCCTGCCCTCCCCTCCTGCACCAACGCACTGCCACGTGTCTCAAGCCACTTCGCCCCAACAGGCTGGGTTTTGGCGAAGTGAGATGGCTTCTGGGGGCAGCTGGAGGGGCGCCCCCCTGGCAGAAGAGCCACAGCCTGGACAGACAGAGCTCTGCTGAGAGGCATGGACTGGAGGCCTTGAGGCTACCTCCCGAGTGGAAGCCGTGGTTGCCACAGCGTGTGTGGAGCCCCAGGTGTCCCCAGAGCCCAGGAGCCCAGCTCGTCCCTCCGTAGGGATGCAGCAGATCCAGGCACGCCCCAGGGCGTAATCTCCGTGTTCCTAAGCAGGGGCTGACACCCCGGATCTGCGGGCGGTGAGAGGATTAACCAGCGACATAACGAGGAACAGGAAGCTCTCAGCAGGCCCCAACGCTGGGTTAAGTCCCCCTCAGATGGCGCCTGGACACCTCGGGCCCGGCGCTTGCTCACCGTTTCCTCAGGCCCGCGTTGTCCCGCAGCGTTGGCTCGGCGGCTGACAGCAGCGTCCGCAGCAGGGCCCGGGCTTCCCTCCAGGCCGTGGGGCCCAGCCCCATGAAGGCGTTGAGGGTGGGCTGGGGGGTGACAGAGAGGAGCGGGGAGGCAGATAACAGACTGTGCTTCGCTTCATAAAAAGGCCCTTCGGGTCCCAAAGGCCCCCACTGCCCTGGCTGCCTCCACAGTGATGGGTTCTCCCTCAGAGCAGAGCACAACCGATGGAACAGGCCCACATTCCCTGAGGGGGAATTTGCCCCAGATTTGGGCTCTGCCACAGAGATGTGCCCCCCAGCACCAGACTGGGAAATTTGGATTCCTGTTTCTGCTTTGGATTCAAAGCCGAAGTTTCAAAAGGAAAGCTGCTAGTGCTGCTCTGCACTGTGCTAACCAAACGGATGGAAAAGGCCTTATGGTGGTCTGAAATAGTTTGCTAATTTTAGATGTTTCTCTTTCACCCCTCCAAGTTTTGGGTGATGTTGCTTCATCATGCTGCTCTTTGACAGTTACACCAGGCTAAAACTGGACCAACAGAGCTTCAGTGCTCAGTAAAAGCCACCATTTCCAGTTCATGGCCTACATCTCATCGCTCATCGCTAACAACTCTCATGGATATATCTAAAAAGCATGCAGAAAGTCAAACAACAGACTCTGTGATAAATACCTGATCAAAGACATGCTGGTGTTTGGCAAGAGCTGGTCCATTGAACAGATGCTTGATGACGCTGAGATCCAAAATCTGGTCTCCAATCGCTACCCCAATTCTGTGCCGAGGCTGCAAAGCAGTGAGAGCAGGGGGAAGAGAAGAAGAGTTTATGCTTGTACCCAAAGATCATCCAAAGAGGGCATGGGGGAACGCAGTGATCACAGGGAGCTGGATTCATCAGGGACAGGGGCTCAATGTCACAGCCATTTGCTACTGACAGCTAGCAGAAAAGGCTGGCTGATGAAAAACATTAAGGCTTGGAGGTATCATCACAGACTCGTCGCCGACTTGCAGGGTAGAAGAGCACATTCCCCTCATCCCAGCCTTTTGGGGGAAGGAGAGGACAATAGAGAGGTTTCTAAGGAAGATGCTATTTCTCCTCCAGGTGGGGAACAGCAGCATAGACACAATGGGAAGGATTGATCTCATCCTTGTGTGCGTATTATTAGAAATAAATTGGTGTTTCTACACTCCAGCTCCTCCTGAGCTGAGGAAAGGTGCTCTGTGCTCCACTGCAGTGCATCGTGCTCAGCCACGTTATCCCTGCATAAGGTCGAAGGAGGCTGCCCTGCCTGGAGCATCCTCACAGCACGGCAGCAGTCCACCACTTGAAGGCAAACCCTGGTGTAGATCCTGACTGTAGGAAGAGCTCCCCGTGCATATGGGAGATTGCCATGGATGCATTTGCCTGCCAGATGCACGCGGACAAAGACCGCGTTCATTTGTTGCAGTCCTTGCAGGGTCTGCGCTGGGTGCGTGCTGAGCCTGCGGTGCCGGTGCCGGAGCAGCGCAGACTGTCCCACTGCAGCTCTGCCACAGCTGGGTGGAAATTATAGAAACACTGCTGCGTTCAGAGACAAAATTTCAATTATTTGTGCCTTTAAGCAAGTAGAGACAAACTGGTCACAGTCGTCATGAAAACTAGATTAACAAAATGGGAAAATCATCTCTGAAAATCCATGCTATTAAACCTATTTTTTAGCCTTAAATTCCTAAGCAAGATTCCAAATATGGTAAGTATTTATTCAGCAAACATTCCTGCAGAAAACTCTAAAGGTCATATCAGGTTAATTTGTAACTGGGATAGTCAGGAATTACATCAACTGCTTTAACCTGGAATTGTTGGAACATTGTGCCACTTTTAAAACATTATTGTCCCAAATAATTTCTGCCTTTTAGTAAGATCTTGGCAAAGATGTTTTCTTCAGCAAACAGTCACTGGAGAAGGTGGAAAAATAATCCAAACTTGTTAGATAACAACATGCACATCTAGGAAGAGATTAAATGAACCATCTCATTTTATCTTGGGAAAATACCAGATCAGAAAACACAATCTTTGAGTTTAAATTCTTTTTTTGAACCAGTGCTGATAAGCGGAGACAGCAGCAAGCAAGAGATGATAACGAAGTTTCAGTTAGCAGTCCTCCAGCTTTTCCTTCCCAGAAATCACACTTTTTATCCAGGGCACATTTCAGTGGCTCTGGCCGGTCGGGTGTCTGCAGGTCTGAGGTCGGCAGTTGGCCTAACTGGGCTCAGCACATAGGAACTGGGAGCCACCTTCTTTGGAAAAGGCTGAGCCACATTTTCTTACATGACAGATCAAATATAAGGCCTGACCCTGGCTCACGATGTAGCCTCTGGGCATAGCAGTTATGGACTTTAGCACATTTAACACATTGCTGCAATGCTGATGCCCAATAAACCACAACTGGTCAGCTGCAGAGATGGAACGACATGCTTTGTGCCCTGCTTAATGCTTCTGCACCCAGCTCTACCAAACTGATGAAGAGCAGGCTCTTAAAGGAAAACAGAACAAGGCACTCACTTGAAAATACAGCTATTACAGGACAGAATTAATTTTTCCCCCTATGCCAGTTCATATTGTGCAAACGGGACTGGATGCTACAGAGTTAATGGCAGAGGAAATAGATATTTAATGTGGCTTCTTGAGGGTGAGGGTGTAAATATACCCAATCACAAAGAAAATGAGGAATTGAGTTCAAAAAAAAGTCATCGCAAACAGTGATGTGAAAGGATCAGATTTAATGATTTTACAAAAAACAAACAAAACACTAACAGTCAAAACCACACAAAAACTGTATGATGTATTAGCCAAAACACTCTTCAGGTGTGTTAACACTTTCTCTTTCTTTTGCACAATTTCAAGGAAGCTGTCATAAAAATAACCACATTAAGCAAAAAGACAACGTGCCAGCTACAGCCTCACTGTCAAACCAGGAAGCCTGCACCGATGTCCCAGCCTGTCAACCTTTTCCTTATCCCACGTTGCTGAGAATTTCTCCTCTTATTCATAGGCTCCAAGCAGTTACAACAGCCCCAGTGCAACGCATGTTGTTACTCACCTCCTCCTTAGTGGAGAAAACCCCATAGGGGAGATTTTGGAGAGGAAAATCTGAGTCCTTGTCTACCTGGATGAAAGACATGCTGAACACCAGCACTCCCTGCTTATGAACCAGAGCCCCGACCTGCCAGGCTGCTGCGCTCCTACCTAGAAGGAAGAACCTCTCCAGATGTCGCAAAGGGGAGCACAGAGGCACCAAATCCCACCCTCCGTCCCCAGCCCCAAACCAATCGCAGCCCCGTCTCCATCCCACCCCTCTGCCTGCTCCTGCTGGCAGCCACCGCGGTTAATTAGTGCCAGAGGTTTGTGTGAGTCAGCAGCTGGTAACTGTTCCTGGCGAGAAACAGGCTCTTCCTGCTTGATAAACCCTTCCGTGAAACCAGGGCCGCCTTTTACCGGCTGCATCCTTGCGGGTGGCCGCATCCCATCAGACGGCTCCGGCCGGTGCGGTCAGAGCAGGGACACGCTGCTGGTTTGCCTCCCGTGGGTTGTGTACCTGCCGGGGTGACGGCAAGATGATGATGCCCGCGTCTAACCCAGATCGAGCAGGGCATCTCCCAGGAGCCCTGCAACCCTGAGAAAGTTGCACAACTTGCACCTGAAACCGCACTTCATGTGCGTAGCAGTTTTGTAATGCAGTACCCGAGCCCTATTTTCCCCAGATAGCCCCAATTGCTTAAAAACATGTACAAACAACAAAAAAAGAACAGGGAGACTTTTGCCTTTTTCTGCTCCCAGCCCCAGCTTGTACCTACCCCTGGGACACCCATATGCAGGAAAATTAGAAACCAATGAGGGAGTATCTGTGGAATTAAAACTAAATAGCAAAGACCACCCCTTTTCAATAAAAAATTAGATGGGTTGCGACTGCCAAGCCCAAGAACTGAGTCGCTGCTCAACTTTTTAATTTTTTTTTTATTTTTTATTTTTTGGCAGAGAAGACTCATTAGAAGAAATGCAGCAAGCTGTAGAGCCAGATATTCAGTGTAAGATGACACAACACCATTGACAACAACCCATCTGTGACAGCTCTTCCCTCGTGGAGAAGAAAGCTCACATGGTGCTGTCTGGCATGGGGTCTTATTTAAAAGAATACAATGCCTAGCACTGACTCCTGTAAAATTTCCTGTAAGCAAATTCAGTATCTTAGGTACAACTCCACTCCAATGATTGTTTAAAACGTTTAACACAATGAAAAGGGTTTTTGCCAAGCTTAGAGGAATTGCACATATAACCTTACTCCAAAAAACAAAACCTTGGAAGTGTATCAGACACAGCGTGCATCTTGAAAAAAAAAAAGATTTATTCATTTTGTAGTGCTGTGAATATGCTGGTATTAAAGTGTTCATCTGCTAACCTCAAGCTGATGACAAAATATAAAGCATTACTGGTTATCCAGATTGAGAGGCAGATCAACCACCATGATAAGGTGGGGCCAATGCCAAAGCAAACGAAGATGACAACCCTTATTGTTAGGGAAAGATTTCCAGTCCCAATGCAAGCTTATTGAAAGAGATGGTCCTGAAATATTATCTTAACTCCAATCTGCATAAGCCAGGCCACAAAGTTTTTTAGGTTGCTTTGAAAATGATGTGTAGA